>NW_017280403.1:28778-29136 GCF_001594065.2 Cyphomyrmex costatus | reverse complement strand
CGGTTTCCGAGATATACTCACTTTAAAAATTGTTGATCTTCTGACAAATGTCGCTGTATCTTGCAAACCGTTGGTCTAATCGCTTTTTCACCTTACAGTTTTCGATAGAACTCGTCGAGAACTACACGAAACGCTACTCAGAACTATTCGGTACTCTAAAAAAATTTTACGACGTGGGACCTCGAAAAAATTTAAAGTAAAAAATTTTTTGGGAGTACCGAGTAGTTCTGGTCGGAGTTCTGGACAGCTCTCGGCGAGTTCGATCGAAAAGTATTAGGGCTCAAAGCGATTGGACCAACGGTTTCCGAGATATACTCACTTTAAAAATTGTTGATCTTCTGACAAATATAGCTGTATC
>NW_017280403.1:10959-25835 GCF_001594065.2 Cyphomyrmex costatus | reverse complement strand
GTGGACAAACGAATGCAATAATGATTTTACCAATATTCGCATTTAAGGTGCCAACTTCACAAAGCAGCTCTGTAATGTTGAAATCTCTAAATGCGAATTAATTGCCGGGATCATATATATGTATATATAACTTATTTAAAATATAAACACGCGCGATATATTTTAACATATTTGTAAAAAAAATGGGTGTAATATATATCTTTAATGTTAATACTTTTAAGCTTAATAATAAACATCACGCGCATGGAAGTAAGCATACATATATGTAGTTGCAGGGAGGAATATTTATTCTGATCCACATTTTATGTAGCGCGAATACGATTATACGAACCGCGAATATCTACTTACCATCAGTCTTGAAAAGTATATGCGTTATCCTCAGAATAGTGGATCTGGCATGTAGTTCACATCCACTTTTGCAGTGGGCAGTAGTGCGCGGCAGTATTTTGTGGTTACAGGTTTTAGGTCGTTATGTCCTCTCTCAGGTTTCTCTCTGATATTACCGACACGATCGTGAACATTGCGGCTACATAGTTCATAGAGGCGCTTCAAAATTAATAAGTATAAAGTCACTAAATTTAATCTAGTGACTATAAATAAGTAATCTATTAATCTAGTGACTTTAAATAAGTAAAAAGGTAACAGCTAAATCCCGGGCATTATCGCTCTAGGCTTCTCTCTGCTTCGTGGAAGCAGCAACCAATCAGCGAGGTGATATGAGTAGTGGCGTAAAAAATATTTTCTTCGCCACTGCTACGATTGCAGGAAAAAGGCCTTCATGTTGTCCGATTTCTCTCTGTTGGCAGCCTTGGCGCTAACTTGACTGATTTGGTAAGACTTTACACGTTTTCTTCTGGCACGTAGGACACGCTAGATCTTTGGCCGCCGAGCAATTATTGAGCCAATTTGATACTTGGACGTGGCTCGAGGTATAAGCTTTGATTTAACAGTATATTTAATATGAAACCGATTCTCCTTTGATTCCCTCTAATCAACTGTTAGCTAATCTGATTAATATCACGAAAAATATAAGTATGTACTTAAATTCGTGTAAATCCACCGATCAATACAGCACATTGTGAAGTATTACATATATAATACTTCACAATGTGCAGTATCGATACACATATATCTCGTTAAAATTTCGAGAGAAACAATTCTGTTGAGTTTAATAATATCGTCAACTTACTATTCTAATTAAGAGCGATACATACATATATGGCAAAGTATCTAATTCAACGATTTTCCAAAACTGGTGATTCGATAATCTAGATGATTTGGATACACTGATGAGTATAAGACAGAAATTTAAACCTTTTTCATATAACACTTTCAGATTTTATATATTAACAGAGAGAATGAAGCACTTGATTTCAATTTTTTGTTTCCTCTACTAATATAATATATTAAGTAGATAGGTGGAGTAATTAGAACACTTCAAGTTTTATTTTTAGTTATATTTTTGATAGTATAAATTTAGATTAGAGTTAAATTTATATTATTTATATTCTTATGAAGATAGAGGAATATAAAAATAGTGAACTTTAAGACTTCTGGACCATACTTATTGTCCTTTTCCAAAACAAGATTTTTTTTTAAACAATTATACAACAAACTATACAATGTTTTGGCTATCTTAAAAGGTTCAATGTTTTAGAATTAAACATAATTTTATTATGATTATTTAACTAAATAATTTTTATAATCTAATTTATAACATATACACACACACACACATCATGTATACTTTCATTTTAACTCAATCTTAACAGCTGTTTTATTTTACAAAATTATGATATTTATGAAATATTTAATTTCTGCGCCAGTGTATACAGGATATAAGTATTTGCTTAGACAAATTGTGAAAAATTGTGAAAACAAATATAATCAAAGATTTTGATCCATCATGTAATTCAGAGCATTATTTTTAAGTTTATTAATTAAATATTTTAACAAAATTCATTAAATATGCCATAATTTTTAACTAGATAAATAATTTCTTTATTCTTAATAGCTTATTGCTCCATGCCATGATTATTTTATTATGCATTCACATATTTGCATGGACTTAGTTGATATCTAGATTCTTCATTACAGGAAGATTTTATGCATCAGAATGTCAACGTTCTCTGGGCTTATCGAAGAGATACCAGGCATCTCGGTGGATCGTTTTGATAGACAGAACATGAATTCTTCTGCGTATTTCCTTACTCATTGTCATATTGATCATATGCACGGCTTGAATAATGAGTTCTTTGATCATTTGAAACAATATAACAAGTACCTTTATTGTAGTCGTATTAGTAAAGTTATTTTAGAAAATAAATATTATAGAAACCTGCGTAATATAGAAACTTGCGTAAAAGATATTGCTATCGATAAGCAAATTCGTATTAAATATAAAAGGAACAGAGACAGTGAAGAGACTGATATTCTTTTGGTAACATGTACTTCTGCTGGACATTGTCTTGGCTCAGTAATGTTTATTTTTGAAAACAGAAATAAATTAATATTATATACTGGAGATTTTAGAATCAATCCAAGAGATTATAGTAAAATAAAATCGCTGAATCATCGTAGGGATTTTCCAAAGAAATTTGATAAAGTGTATCTAGATACAACGTTTTTAGATCGTAATTTTATTTCTTTTCCGACAAGAATAGAATGTATAAATTTAATGTCTGAAGTTGTGAAGGAATGGCTAGATAAAAGCCCAAGGAACGTCGTTATTCTGGAATGTTCCGCTTTGTTTGGCTCTGAGTTTCTTTACATGGAGCTGTCAAAATCTTTGAAAACACTTATTCATGTTAAGGAAGTTGTATATAACAGTTATAATCGTATCCCAGATTTGGCATGTCACATTACGAATAATCCACTGGATGCACGTATACATGCATGTGTGAATAAACTGAATTACTCAGGTCTGACATGTCGTACCAATGTCCTTAAACAGGATATATTAATTATTGTACCATCAGTACTAAAATGGAAAGGTCATAATACGAGTGTAGTTGGAAAGTGGGATAAGAATAAGGAGGGAATGTTTAATGTATGTTACTCCATGCATGCTTCTTTTAATGAACTTGAAAAATTTATACAATATTTTAAACCAAAAGAGGTATATCCGTGTGTAATTCCCAAAGACACAGATTTTAAAACAGTATCTCAGTTGCTAAATCAAATTAGAAGATAAGAAAAAGACAATGTATTTCAAAATTATTGAAAAAAGCTATGTCTCTTAAGCGCAAAGACTATGAATAAACCTTGGACTAAGTATTTTAATGATAACGACAATTCTTAAAATTAAGAATTATAAAGAAAATTAATAGATAATTTTTAATGGTGGTAGCACTAGAACTGCACAGGTCTAAATTAACCCAATCATAATTCAAACCATTCAAGGTAAATCTATCTTTTTACGAAGGAGGATTGTTACCATAAAAGTAAAATTACTTTTAATTAATTGTGATTATTTATGAAAAGTCACAAAAATCTAAAACTATGTGCAAATCTAAATAAATTAGGAAAGAAAAATTATCAGATAGTAAAAAATGGCACAGTGTGGTTCTAATGTTAATGATTATATTAGTCTTATAATTACGTGTTATTATATAATACATATTATATATTATTGTTATGCTTCAGACAAAAGTTTGTACTTTTATATAATAAAATGAATATATTTACTAATTCATGATATATCCTTATTCTTAATTGATTCTTGAATGTAATAAAACCATGATCATATTAAAAATTTTAAAAATTGAATTGGAATTTAATCAATCAGAAAAAGGAAAGCCAATCTCAATATTAGTGAACTTTTTGTTTTGATTAGTTAAATTTTAATCCAATCTTAATCTCAATCTTTAATTATAACCTGAAGAACCATGTTTGTGTATATAGATTGAATCTTTTGTTTATCCTACTTCTCTTGTCTTGTTCGCAGAAATTCATATCATTTTTGCTTTATAAAAGTAAAATACTGAAAAGATGACAACCGCTACAATAGTACCCGTTGCACTAGCTAAAGAAAAGGTATGGTTTGACAAGCCATCCTACGACAAAGCAGAACGGCAGTATTTTGAGAAAATGGCCAAGGTAAGGAATTGTTGTTGTTGCTGTAATCATCCACTGCTCAATAAATAAAGAGAGTTGTCGGCAGAGAATGGGATAGAGTAAAAATGTTTAAACGTATAGATCATTGGGTAAATCGTTTGTCTTCAATAATCATAAATTTTAAGTAACACCAAGATTTTTTTTAATCCATATCCTTTGAGAAAGTATAATACATTCATAATTCACCAAGTGAATTTACTAGCCCTAATCATAGCATCCATAGTTAGTGCCACATTTGTCATTCTCCTATGTTTGTGTATGCATCATGTTTGTGTTACTGTATAACTTACTAACATTTCTAACACACAAATACGCGGGAATATCTGGTGATAACAAAATTAGCTTTGCTCTCTTTCTCTCTTCATACTTTACATAGGATATCGATAGCATCTTTGTATAATGAGAAATATAAAATTCTTTCTCAGTGTGATCTCAAGCTTTTTTCTACATTTTTAAGGTATACTGATAAAATAACATTGTAATTTTTTGTAATCTTTTTCGTAAGTCGTTTTATTCATATTTTTTGGTCAATAATTCAAGCATTATACAAATGATAGCTAATGCTTATATGCCAACATATAATTTAAACACTGTACATGATTACATAAACGTGTTTAATTATAATACATATTAAGTAGCAGTTACGTTCGTTTGCACAAAACGTTTGCAAAAAAACAATTTTGTTTTTGCTTCTTGTGTTATTTGGAAAACGTTGACCTATACTTGCATAGCTTGGAACATGTTTCAAGGTGGTGTCTCGTAAGATTGCGGAAGGCTGCACGCTTAAGTCTGACAATTCTATAACTGACAAATGCCAAGATCTAATCAATACTAATACGTTGAAATCTAAGGCTGAAAAGTCTAAAGACAACAAGCTAGCTCATGAGTCGAATGAAACAAATATGAAACGTTCCAAATGCCAAGGAAAGAATGCAAAACTCATCAATAAAGATATCGCGGATGTGTGCAACATGCAGAATAAAGAAAGCGCAAAGACATGTGAAAAATTTAATAGCGAGAGGGATAACACGAAGGAGAAGGAGAACGCTTCTACGAGCGAGAAATCTAAAGAGTATAACGCGAAAGAGGCTAAAGAGAAAAAGAACAAGGAAGATACGAGAAATAAAAATAGAGGAAATGAAGGAAATGATCTCGGGGGAAATAAAGAAACTGCAGTGCCATTCACAAGGAATAAAGAACAAATGCCCGATCAGGTACATGCTCTAATGCAATCTGTGGGTTACTGTTCAATGTGTTTCGATACAACATAGACAAATTATATTTGTAGTTGAATTTACGTTGATTTTATTTTATTTCATTATATCGTCATAGAAAATAACGTCTATTACATTTTGCAGTTAAAAGAATGGCATCCGTTTCTTTGTTCTATTTTGTTTTTATCTTGAACTGAGGGATTTATTGTAACATCTATATTATTTCTGTCTGCTATAAATATGCATGGCATATGCATGTATCAACATTAATGATTTAATTTTTCATTTATGATTATGACAAAAACGGATCTGTTATATTCGTGAAAAAAAGATTAAAATATATATGTTTTAATATTTAATATATAGATATATTTAATATATAAATAATATATAAATAATAAAGAGTAATGACAAAGAATAATTCTAATATTTTTGTTAATAGATTTAAACTGAAAAATTTAAATTTCTATTTAAGAATGTTTTTTTAACATTATCAATTTCTAAACAATTTGCTTAATAGTATTTATGTCATAGTGATTATTATCACTAAAATGTGTATAGGAATACTTTGAAAAACTTTTCTGCTCTCTTTTTTATGTGGATAATTTTTTGGTATTTGTGTATACCTCTCTCAATGAGTTTTTAATTGCATTATTATTTAGTTAATAATTCAACAAGTTTTTCTCATTTCTTCCTCTGGAAAAAAATGTATATAATAAACTAATAAAAACGTACTTACTTTAATAATTTGTAAATACTGTTTATTTTTGTAGTATACTGCCGCATTTTTATATTAAAAAATATAGTATTATCTCACTTCTTAATATTTCTGCTATAATATGCGCAATGTCTATCTCCACATGTGTGCTAGCTTGATAAATATCCAAATATATATTTTCAATATCAGTTTTAAAATATGATTATATTTGTCTTTTCTGTAAAAGTAAATATGTATGTATATACTTAATGTGCCTTCTTTTAATAAAATTAACATTTAATTAACACTGTTATTACAAAAGAGTAATGCCTACTTATATCAATACTCCTAGAAATTGCATTTTATTCTACTTTTCATTAAAAAAAAATAATTGTTAAAAAAAAGAATCTTTAGAAAAGAAATATTTTAATATTTTATCGTATACCATAAATACATGCATCTGTATACATATATTAGGATTTTTAATTGATATTTTGTTTTTGTTAATATTATTAATATAAACTTTAGTGGAGATATGGCATGTAGTTTTGAATAATCAATCTGGGTGTGAGCTTACTTTTAATCTCGGTGGATACAGGGAGCTCAACAGTCCACTTGCCCATTACCTCCTGTTGGAAGTTTGGCCAATGAGGTTGCGAAGGCTCGGCAGCATATTAAACAGTCTTTACAGTGTGTGAGTACTGCACTCTCTTCGCTCACCCCTTATACAACGTAATTTTCCAAAATCCGCTTACTAATTTAACATTTTCATATTATTTAAATCTATTCTCACATCCCCTTTCATTGCTTCTTAGGCATTTTAATATTTAAAATTAATGTTGCGAATGAGAAATAAAATAAAAAGAATTTTACGTTTGTAAATTAATTGTTAACTATCTGTATTATGTTTTATTTCACGTAAAAATGTTTATTGTATGTTGTTCATGTATTAATGTAATAACAACAAATTATTGTGTGAGATTAGTTTACTAATACATTAATACATTAATTATAACAATATTATACTTTATTGAATGTTAAAATTTCTATGGATAAGATTGGATACAATAATCAAATATATTATTTGGTCTTACTAATTCTACTGCAGTAAGAAATATAATTTTTATAATCATATATTTTTTAGATGGACGATATTGCAGCACTTGCTCATACCGCAAATCAAGATATTAATCCTCGTATAGTCAAACTTGAAAAAGAAAATCAGGATTTACAAAATAGTACGTATATTATAATTATTACAATATTATCTTAAAAAGTATTTTATAATATTCATCAGCAATTAATAAAAAAAAACAAGTGATGTAATATCATATTATTAAGTATACATATATATTTATTTTTATTATATATATATATATATATTACAATTATTTCTTTTTTATTTATAATCCATTAAATCTTTTTATGAAATGTACATATGTAGTACACACACACATACGCACACACACACGCCAGCAAGTGGAGTTAATTATCACAATAATTCCTTCTACATAAACTATATAATTACATATAGGGGAGACCGGGGTACCATGGGTCATTGTTTGTTTAGAGAAATCCAGAATGTTTAGGTTGGTGCAATTAATATCATATGATTGTTATTTAATTGCCCATACTAATGTATCTAGATGGCAGTGCTCCACTTCCGTTATCTTTCCGTATATATGCCGTTAAAGAATCTCATGGTGCGAAAGTGGTTATATTTTACCTCTTACAATTTCTTTTATGTTGTGTTTCTATAAAGTATAATATACTTATTACGAGTTACATACATGATTCTATGCATCTTTCTGCATTTTCTCTGCAGTGCAGGTAATAATTTATTGTTTACTTCGATGTTATATTTCACTGTCTTTCATATTAGACACATCGAGGCACCATGGATTATATACTAATAGACGTCTAGAACAATTTGCGTAGCTGCAAAACCGTATATACATAAAAGATTATGTAATCATATTTTACGCGTGTCTTTAAAAATGTAATTAGATAAATCTCTTTATACATATGGTTATGTATGAACTATGTAAAATTGTCTGGATAGATTAGATTATTAAATAAAATTAAATTAGTTAATTGGGCAAAGTTAAATTGAACAATACAAATTCTTTTATATTCTTTTAGAAAACACGATAAAAATGATTAGAAAATATAAAAGAAAGCCGTCTAAGGATACATATGTGTTTGACCCCATGTCCAGGGTATCATTGGTCATTTCTAAAAATTTCTTTTTCGATTTTTATTTAAAAAACAAATCAATATTTATGAAAAATGCTCTATAAATTTTAAAATATATATTATCTCTTAATTATATAAAAAAGTTGAGACCAAAGATCTTACATTTTGATGTATTCTTTACTGTTTGAATTTTTGTGACTCATGGTGCCCCGGTCTCCTCTATACATATTATACCTCAAATAATTTTAGCATGAATTAATTGTATATTATCTAAATTTTAATTATTGTTGTTACTTTTTACATTATAGTTTTTAAATTATTATTTTAAAACATTGTGTAAATTAAAAAATGTGTACAAAGATAATATGAGCTAAAACAATGCAAAAAGTGTATTAAACAACAATGATTTTCTTTTTATTGTATCAATAGACAATCTTAAAGATGCTGGCAAGTAATTAAAAGAATATGTATCATGATTTGAAAATCTTTCTGAATAGTCATTCAGGACCTAAAGAGTACCGTTGAAAAATTGACGCATCAAGTGAAAATTGTTGGAACTTTGGAAGATCGTGTGGGGAGCCTCGAAGCACGTATACCTTACATAGCAATTTGTCCTGCAAAACCTGAGGAACCAGAAGAGCAGAAGCAGAACAAAAAAAAAGATGACAATGAAGATATTGATCTATTTGGTTCTGATTCAGAGGCAAGTGAGCAAAGACTGTAGAAATTATATTAATTGATCTTTTTATATAAGACGAATGTTTAAGTTTAATTTTGTATGACACAGAAATAACTGAACACTACACACTAATATTCCTAAATTAATACAAATATTAAGATGCAAATTTATATTTATGTAATGTATCTGATATTTATTATTTGGCATACACCAGATATTCCCATAATGATTCATCCAATATTAGCACTTTTTCACATTCATATAAATTCAGTTTGCAATAATGTCCTTTCGCGAATTATAAAATGTCTCTTTTCATCTTATGATGAAAATTCTTACTGTATTTGATTCGATAGGGAGACGATTTAGAGGCTGCCAAGATTAGAGAAGAACGAATTGCTGCATATACTGCGAAGAAGTCTAAAAGTATGTAATGGGGTTCATAGTAGTCCAAATTATATCATTATTAATCGACTTGTATTTTGTAGAACCAGCCTTAATAGCTAAATCAAATATCGTTCTGGATGTCAAACCATGGGACGACGAAACAGATATGCAAGAAATGGAAAAAGAAGTGCGGAAGATCGAGATTGATGGTCTTCTCTGGGGTGCTTGTAAGTTTTTATATCTTTCGGTTTTTAATATTGTATGCGAACTCTATAATTAAGATTTATCTTTCTTTCGTAGCTAAACTCATGCCGCTTGCTTTTGGAATTCACAAGCTACAGATCTCATGTGTAGTAGAAGATGACAAAGTATCAGTAGATTGGTTAATGGAACAGATTCAAGATATCGAAGAATATGTACAAAGCGTTGATATCGCGGCTTTCAACAAAGTATAAAGAAACTAGAGCCAAACTACAAAAAAATGTGTGGCAGTATAGTCAAAAATAAGCATCGGTCTATGTGCCATTTCTGCATTCCATTAGCAGTATCTATAATCGAAAACTGTTCATATACACGTTTTGCTGTATAATTAAAATCATAAGACAAAGATATTCTAAAATTGACGTTATTACAGTCTAAAATCTTGAAAAATATAAAAAATAAATTTAATAATTTAAGCAGATTTAGATAAATTAAAAATATTTATTATTAATCTTTATGTTGTAATTACATTTCTCTATATTTTACTTATATATATTTTTTATTAACTGCAACAAATTGTTTCCTTTAAAAATGAAGTTACCTTTTATTGTTTTATGTTCTCATATTATCTTAAATAAAAACATTTGTGACCAATGCAATACATGTATTTAGTGATTTCTGATTTATATAACTACATATTGTGTACATTAATTAAATTTAAATTCTAACAAGAAATTAATAAAGCAGCATCGTGTTTATTTCCGATCGTGTGTTTACTCCTACTGATTTACTCTTTCATCACTGATGCAAATTAGATTGAGATATTATTGCATAATGTCATATTTCAATAAAATAATATATTGGATTTCTTAAATAATATATTGTAAAGGGCATATAAGTGTCAAACAACCTTTGACTCTTACATCTCCTTTATAATATATTATTGTATTTTGAATATTAAGAATTGTGTCTACTATCTTATCTATCTTTCTTAAATAATACCCACTGATCATATACTGCTATTCCTGATAAAAAAAATTGAATCGAAAAGTTCTTTATCATTTTGCAATTTTTGTAATAATAAGTAAGTTAACGAGATTTTAATTTCTGAAGACTGCCGAATAAACGGATAAAATCGATGCATAAAGGACCGTCTACAATGGCAGCAGCAATAGTGGATTAGGCTATAAAAGTAGGAAATTGACTAATCACAATCAAATGTGAGAAAAATCGACTATAGTTGGTTAATTTCTTAATCTTACAACCTAATCCACGACTGCTGCTGCCATTGTAGACGACCCATAAGACAATTTTAAGATATCTTTTAGTGTTATTTATGAAATATTTTGAAGATATTTTTTAAAGGGCTCTTAAAAATAGAATTAATTGTGCAAGCATTTAAAAATAAAATACGTGGGTAAAAAGTTCGTGTACTAAATAGTTTCTTTGCTAACGTAGCAACACTAAGATCTGTATTTATAGTCACTTTATACTTAAGGCTTCCTTAAATTTATTATTCCTTTAGATGCTTAGTAGCCAATAAAATAATTCATAGAGCACCTGAAGATAAACTTAAGGAAGCCTTAATATAAGGCCTAACTATGAATATTGGGTATACAGTAGATTTCTACAGTGGCGTGGCGTGTAGTAAGAAGTTTAATAAACGTTCAGCATAATTTTGGATCTGGATTTGACATTTACATATGCAGGATTTTGTGTTAATAATTGTAAGAGTAAATTTTTTGCACCGTCGCGTTGGAATGAATCGTGATGTTTTGGCAAAACAGAAAAAATCAAGTTTCTTGTAAAATTGAAAAGAATTGGATAAATATTTATTAAAAAATTATAATAATATAAGTTATATAGATTATGTTAAACATAATTCAGAATATATAAAAATCAGAGCTGTTATAGCCTAGCTAGTTGATACTTGCTAATATGTAATTTACTATACAAATTATGTGAAAATATTTTAATATAAGTATTTAATAATCACAAACTGTTGCATTTTAAGAATTTCTGATCCATTCTTCTTGAACACAAGAAATTTTATTTTCTCGGTACAAAGCTATACCTTACAATTATTAACACAAAATCCTGCATACGCAAATGGTAGTAACTAAAATTATAATATATGACCATGTTTATTAGACTTTCTACTGCACGCCACACCACTGTAGAAATATACAATGTTGCTAAGTTAACAAAAAAAATTCAGCGTATGAATTTTTTGTCCATACTAAATCTCGACTTGATTTCCTCAATATATAAGAATTTTTATATATATAAGATTTCCTCAATATATAAGGATCGTTAAAATTAAACAATAATATATATTAATAATAACCCTTACTAGTCTAACGTTTTTTCGGCACCTTTAATGGTCTAACGTGGGCCATTCGTGTCTCGGCGTTTTTTAGACATGTTAAAGGGCTTTAAAAAATCTGCAAAAATTCATGGACTTTCATTAATTCTTCAATTTCAAGAAAAAAAAATTTGTATGTCGAAAATAATTATTTTTGTATATAATTTTGTATTAAAAATGGTGGTACCGCGTGTAAAATCACTCGATCACTTAAAAAATCATAACTTCAATCCAAATGAAGCTATCGACATAAATCAAAGTGGAAATTAAAGGTGAAGAGTGTACCTTTTAGGGGACTTGAACGACCCACGTTAGACCATTAAGGGTTAATATTAAATAATATTATATATATATGTTATCAAAAAATGAATTAATCATTTATCAAAAAACATTGAAATTTCTTATTAAAAATTTTATTAAACTCTTATTAGAAATAAAGGCAGATTTCATTGTAAATAATTAAAAATGGACAAAATTTTCTATACGTTTTATTTTTGATATCTCTTTTATTTAAATTTTTTTCCAATCTCAGTATTTTTTTGAAAACATTTGCTTTTAATTTATGGATTTATTTTGCGCATTATTTTTGAGTATTTAAGAATTCGTTTAATGATATGTAAAATTTAATTTTAAACAAAGAAATGATAAAAAATTTTACAATATATATATAATATGTATATGTATATGTTTGATTTATGCATCGTTCAGTAAAACTATCGGTGTCAATTTTAGCTTTCTTTTTTATAATATTGCGAAATTACTTACGGATGAGATGTTTATTTGTATTTATGTTTAGATATACATTATGAAAGATAACGAAATTATTAGAATAAATATACCTGAGCCGAATAAAGTCTACTAATTTATTTAAATGAAATTTAACATTTAGTAGAATAGTCAGCAGAAAACACTTTAGGTAAGACGATCGAACGATCTTAATTTTTGCTTGATAGACACATTTTTTCGTAGATATAATATGAACTTTAGTTGTTGACGTTCTATGTTTGTTAGTGGTATATCATATCCTGGTTTTATTTAGTTTTGCATAAGATCCGTCTCAAGTCGATAAAAATACGTAAAAAAGGTTTTCCGCTTCTACCGCATTTTTTCTTAAGGATTTATTCTAGAGATAATTTAGAGACAAAAATCATATAATAATATTAAAATGTCGGATGAAAATATAATATATTTTTTAAACATAATAAATATCAATAATTAAAAATATCAGTAACACACATCACTTTATATCGATATTTAACAATTAACTTTCACGATTAGTAAGTACTTTGCGTTGTATTGCACCTGAACACGTAGATTTTCAACGGTATATGATTCACTAACTTTAAATACTTATAATTCAAAAGATTATTATAGCCTCAACATCTAAATTCATCTCAAGAATTCATCCTTTAAAGGAAATGCAGTAGAGGCAAAACATCCTGTATTCTACCCATTGAGAAATGACAATGGAATCGACGTCGAATTGATTATTTCGATGTCGAATCGACATTATCATTTCTCTGGGTATCTGAAGTGCGCACAAACTTAAATGAATTACAGTATTAAAATAATGTGTCAATGTCAATAATCAAAGTTCACACTTACGAATAACTTTTTTTGTCTTCTATAGAACAAAAAATATAATCATTCATTCGTTTTGCTAAAAAATTTACTATAGTATTTATACAAGGTGAAAATCGAGGTCAATATTTCGGGAAGTGATTCGAGAGCCAAAAAGGAAGAAAAAAGCTATATAAACATAGGTCCGGAAATAAGTCGTTAATTAAAATAAAGGTTAATTAAAAAATTTGATTTAAAAAAATGAATACATCTATTATATAGACCATAAAATACTGTAAAACTTTTGTATAAAACATATTTTCATACGCAGCATATAGTTTCGAAAATATTCGTTAAAAATGAAAAAATCCATTTTTTTTCAAGGGACTGTTTCACCCCCTAAACTTTGGGATAAACTGTTATAAAAAATATGGATCGAATATTTTTGCTGTTCTACAACATATCCAAAGTACATCAAAATCAGTGAGGGACAGTTCCGACTATTCCCTTGTGAGAATCAGATCTTTATTTATTTACTTACGAAAATAAAATATATTGTTTATATAGAATATATATATATAAATAAACAAAAAAAAATTTTTTTAACTTTGACATTGGACTGTAACATATGTATATGTAATAGGGCGACTGTATATTACCAATCCCGATTAACTTAATCGACGATTAAGTTCGGATATACAATACGTGTTTTAAGCCTTAGATCGTAAGAAATTAACCAATTACAGTAGAATTCGAGGGGAATAATCGACTACGTCACTACGATTCGTCCATTTCTTATGGCTTAAGGCTTAAAACTCTATTGTATATCCGGACTTAATCGTCGATTAAGTTAATCGGCGTTGGTAACAGTCGCCCTTAGGAAAATAATAAAGCTCAATAATTAAAAATAAATAACAAAGACAATAAACAATATATTTCTAAATCAGTTATAAAATAATTATTAATTATAAAAAGGAAATTCTTCTTAGGATTATTCTATTCTCAAACATTACAATTATTTTTAATTTTGTTTGTAATTAACTCTTTAATCTTTTAAAATTTCTGGCAATTTGCGAATGCAATTTTAGCTTTTTAAAAGATAGCTGCATTGAAAATCATTATTCTCGCATGAGAGCCCCACAAAACAAACAAATAGTTCTTAAAATAATCATAAAAGTGGGGTTTATTTAATAAGTACATTGCTTTAAAAAAATACTCGTTTCAAAAAGTCGATTTATTTATAATTTTTCATAGCTAGAAAGTCAAATAATATAATAATATATTATAATAAATTATGTGAAGCAATATGTATTGATGAACTTTGCAGTGAAATTGTTATAAAAATGGCTCATACTAACAAATTTTTGTTATGTTAAACAAACGTTGCTCTATTACCAATTCCAATTCTTCAATCCATTTCTATTTACTTTCTATAACATTTCTTTTAAACATTATAAATATTAT
>NW_017280403.1:0-10418 GCF_001594065.2 Cyphomyrmex costatus | reverse complement strand
GGTTCATAGCCCTTCTCATTTTACTATTATTTAATTTATTTTTTAATTTTTTTTAAACACAATTTTGTAATTCTAAAACCTGTAAAATATGCAGCAAACTGAAATATTTGTATGTCCTATGTATTACAAAGAAGATAGAAGTGTAAAATAATTACTGAATCATAACGGCCGAATGTCTAAGGGCTTTCAAGTCTTATTGATAAGCGCTATAAATAGCATGTATCCAATCGAACCGTGTTTAATCGTGTGCAAAGTAACGACAAAAGTAACTGTAAATTTCGTTACCGTTACCCAAAAAATGTAACTCGTTACAGTTACAGTTACCAAAAAAAGAAAGTAACGCAGTTACTAGTAAAGTTACCAAAAAAGTAACTTGTAACTGTAACTTCGTTACAAGTAACGAGTTACTTCCATTCCCTGCGTATACGTATATCATATTTCATTTCCCGGAAAGGGACGGTATCATCAGATTTGTCCCCATACTTTGCCGATCATTCGCGATGGCAGATTTCAGTTTCAGTTATCAACTATTTGTTACAGTATTCAAAGTACAATCCAATGTAGAAGATATCACCAGAAACAACTTAAAGTTCGCATCTTTCAAAGACAACATTATAAAAAATGGTATATATAAGTAATAATTTTATATAATTTTAAAAGAAACTAATAAATTTTATATGTTATTTCATATCAAAAAAATCTACAACTATAGAAATATTATAGAGAGAACTTATGTTTTCAATTATTCTAATCATCTTTATTACATAAATACAATTATAATTTTGTTTTATATTTATTTTTTACTGAGAGTTTTTAAACATTATAAACGTGGAAATGGCATTGTAAGAGTCAAATGAAAAGAAAATTAACAACAAATTAATACATATATTCTAAAATGAACTTCAAAAAATTTGCAAATCTATGCGTGAAAATATTAGTTGGTCCGTGTATCCATATATTTACAAAAATAGTCATAATGATAATTGTCACACAATAAAAAAACAGTAAAAAAAAATTTTTTCTTTTAAAAAACTTATGTCAGAGATTTATGTGAGAGTTTTTAATTAATTTAATTTTTAATTTATTTAAATATTTATAATTATTTAAAAAATTTTATTTGTTATTGAAAATAACGGCTCTAAACGGTCAAACGAATCTTTAGTACTAAAACAATTCTATATGAATTTATATATTACATATCCAATTCTTTAAACAGCCTTTATTTTTAGTCTTGTGTTGTGTGTGAAACATAATTATTTTAATAGTTATGCACCTCCCAAAAATGGACTTTGGTGGCTCGGGATAAGAGACTTGTAGCGTTCACAGTTTTTTTGAACATGGCCGGAGACGCTACCGCGTCTCCTGATCAGAACTAGATGAATAATAATATCACCTATTAAATTGATAAATAATTTAATTATTATATTCTTAATAAGTACTTAATAAGTACTCTAAAATCTGTAAATATTTTTATAAATTAATATCTTGTTAACTATTATTGCAATCGCAAAATGATACAGGACTTTTCGACTCAATAAAGTCTGTTCTACCCACGCATGAAATATTTGGCGGTTAATTTCAGCCACCCTGTATATATTGTATAGTATCTATTAATATAATATATGTTTTTATAATCAACTTCATACTTTTATAACTTGACTCTTACATTGTTCCTTCTCACGTATGTTTATTTTTATATAAGTGTCCTTTATTTACCTTCCTATTATATTTATATTGCAAAAATATCTTCAGCCGATTATAGATATCTTCGAATCCAGAGCTCTTGCATTTCATGCGAGCGTCCTAAGTTTTAAAAAAAGAAATTGAATTATTTCATCAATAAAGATTTCATCAATCCAGCTTGACCATTTAAGGCGTTTTATTTCCATTTTTGTTGTGTAGTAATATTATCTTACAAGATTTTGTATTATTTAATTTATTATATTTTATTAAATTACAAACCATTTTTCTTATAATTCAAAAACAATAATGTTTTTTTTATATTTATTATAGAAATCGACCATCGTCAAGTTCGTCTTCATAATCGCCACCATCGTTTGTTGGTCTACACTATCAATAGCAAACGTTTACTTTGCCATAGAAAATTACGTGGACGATCAATCGCTTCAATCACTATGTAATGATGATGTGTCTTTAAATTTTTCGAATGCAGTGATTTCTAAAATCAACCAAAATTTTATCAGCAGTCCTATGATTACTTGCCTCAATCTTATGGGCAATAATATTGAGGAAATTGGAAGAGATGCCTTCAAAAAATTACCAAATTTAACCCATTTGTTTCTTTCGAACAATAAATTATGGAATAGTGAAAATAATCTTTTTGGTGGTCACGATAAGTTACAAGTGCTTATAATGAATAGTGCAATGCGCAATGGATATTCAAGATCTGTACAGATATTCGGCAAATATCCTAACTTAAAAATTTTATCTCTACGTAAAAATTATATCAATGATTTAATGTTATTTGTACAGGAAACTCCATCTTATGATTACTATACTGCTTATACAACACCGATAACGTTGCAAAGCCGGATCATGCCATTCCCCAAGTTAAAGATTCTAGATCTCTCTGAAAATAGTATTTCAGGAACTAATTTCGTATCACTACTGCCGAATAGCTTATACTTTCTTGATCTTCATGACAATTCGCTTAATGACTTCAACTTAAACGAAAAAGGAAACGAATTGTTCGTACTAAATTTAGATAACAATAAGTTTAACAATATTCAACGGTACAATCAATACAAAGAGGCTTTATCGATGGTCGGTCTGAAGAATCTACACTATCTTTCTATTTCTAGAAACGAACTTAGTACTGTCGAATCAGATGCTTTTCGAGACAATAACGAATTGCTCTTTTTGAACTTATCCTCAAATGTCATAAAATATTTACATATAAACACATTTACTAATTTGCAATATTTAAAAACACTCGATCTGAGTAGCAACCAACTCGAGAATATTCTACAAATTTCGAATGAAATAGAAATTAGCAGTTTATATATTAATAGCAATAGCATAAAGAAAATAATCTCATATGCTTTCGTGCATATGCCAAAATTGATAAAATTGTTAATGGGGAACAATCAGATTGATGAAGTCGATATTAATGCTTTCGCTCATCTTACTGTCTTAGAGGAATTAGATTTATCGGGAAATATGTTAAATTCTTTGCCAATAGGATGGACAGAATCTCTTGTATCTTTAAAATATTTGGATTTGAGCTATAATAGATTCATTTCGCTGGAATCTTTGTCATTGACAAATACGTTACCATTGATAGAAATATATTTAAGGAACAATTTATTAGAATATCTGAATGTTAAATATTTTGAGAATTTACCGCAAAATCTTACTATTGACTTGATAAATTAATAAATTAATAATTCAAATTTTACAAAATGTATATGAGATACGAGTACTGCACTGAATACACAGATGAAATATTGGTATTAAAATTTAACATATAATTTTACATGTCCCAAACGTTCCACTCAAATTTATGTGTTAATTTAATATATAACATGAATATGTCAGAAGGTAACATATATATTGTTTAAGAAGATAATTACAAAAAAAGCAATATTAACATAGTTTGTAAACAATGGAAATATATATTTTTTAGTAAAATTAACATTTATGATACATTAAATTAATACGTATTTTATTCATTTATCTTAGAATTTACATTTTGAAATACATTACTTTATATTATGTTTATTCACTTATTTATAAATTGTACTATTTTTTTACACTAAGAAATGTTGAACATCAATTTAACACAAACTATATTGCTTAAAATTAAAGGATCATCTATTCCACCCTATAAAAATTTTAAGATAAGAATAACTTCGTCAAACACTATTGTATGTACCAAGATGTTTAAAAAAGCATTTTGTAAGTTGAAATCTGTACTTTCACAAAAGATAGGTACTTTAGAAAACGGTCTCTCTCTTGCTGATATTTTATAAAGTTACACATACATAAAGATTCACTCTTTCCAATGCTGTAAATCGAATTTGTGTGCAATTTATAATTTGCGCTGTGGAACATTTCAAATTTCGTAAAAAAGTTTTGAGATGCGTCTTTATTTATGCTTGTATAACTCCATAAAATGTTAGTAAGACTTTTATCAATATAATAATAATATTATCAATATAATAAAAACATCCGTAAGTTTTTTCAAGTATCGATCTGAAAAAGAGATTTCAGACTGTATATAAATTGTTTTTTCAAACATCTCAATAATATAATGATATTTGACGAAGTTCTTCTATCTTAAAATTTGCCTATTTTTATAGAATGGAATAAGTGACCTTTAATTTTTTAAATAATATTTAAATAATATATATGTATAATCACATTTTGTTAAATTAACTTTTGTGTATGTTAAAAAATTCTATACAACACAGGACTTGAGTGGACTGTTTTCAACGCAAATACGAAATGTATTTACTATATGTACAAGAAATTTGTAAAATATGAAGTTATATGTTGAAGCAAATTCTAATAAAATTGAAATTTTTATACTGTAAACATAAAAATGTATTCTTTTTGTTTGTTAGAAATAATAAAATTTTAAATAATGATGTAAGATTTTTCTATATATATTGTATGTAATATAGAAAGTTTATGATCAATATTAATAAAAATATTAATATTACATTATTAAAAAATGGTTTAAATTCTTTTATTGAAAATAAAAGATGGCAGTTTGCATGCACATACATCGTTAAAAACGGTCAAAATTTTCTATATATTGATTTTGATATCTTTTGACTTATTTTTCAAATCTCAATATTTTCTGAAAATATTTAACTTTAATTAATTGATTTTTGTGCATTTTAATTGCTTTATCAATATATATTTTTAATTATTTTTGAATTCTTTTAATAATATATAAAAATAAATTTAAAAAACGAAATATTATATATACATATATATATATATATATCTTTTTTTGCTACGTTATATTGCGTAACTATTCTCAATAATAATAACAAATAATAGTCCAAAAAATGGAAGAGTTACTTTTTCGATACTTTTTACAGTTTCTTTTTATAAAAGCAATTTGGTAACGATGTTGCAATTTTTTATGACTGTAATGATAACTAACTAAATAATGCTGAGGCTACGCTAAGGTTAAGAAAGTCATTAAAAAAAAAATTGTCATTATTATGCGTTATATATTAAAAAAAAAAAGTAATAAGTAACGCGAGTATAATACCGTAAAGTTACTTCGTTACAAGTTACTTTAAAAAACGAGTTACAAATTGCGAGTTATTATATTTTTTTCAGTAATAAATTACTTTTCCAACCCGCTAAATATCTATTGATTGTTCCTAACTCTGGTGTTACATTATCATCATAAAAAATTCATATCATTACTGAACTATTATGACAACAAAGTAATTAAGTAACTAAGTAAGTTAATAAGTAAGTTAATTTAGTAATTAAAGACAGTTATAGTAACTATACAGTAATGAGTTATTTTCATTCTCTGAATATTACTCATTGCAGATGTTACGAAAGATAATGAAAAGGAATATATATTATAGGCTACATTCCAAAACGTTTTTCCGAGAAAAATTTTAGTCAATATGTATGGTATCCGTAGCATGCTATTGTATTGATAAAATTTTTTCGGATAAGAAGTTTTAAAATGTAACCTTAGATACGTTATCGCGTTTCAGGTATCTACTTTTGTGTATCTATATTGTAAAATTGTAAGCTTAATCATACATATGTAAGTCTGTGCATGTGTGTATATGTGTATATAAATATGTATCGATTTCAATTCTTGGAGAAAGTTATATCAGGGTTGACCACACTTTGTTCGTGATTCGTGATGGAAGATTTTAGTTAGAATCGTTGTAACTGTTCGTTTCAGTATTCAAGATATAGTCTCTATAGAAGGTACACTAGAAATAACTTAAAGTTTGCATCTTTTGTGAGAAACATCTTTGAAAAGGACATTATAAAAATGGTAAGCTACGTTTTTATTTAATTTTAAAAGAAACCTCTAAATAATAAATTTTTTGTCTTATAAGAAATTCTATAGTAACTATGGAAACTACAATTATGGAACTATATAATTTTGATTATTAGAATTATTTGGAATTATAATTATCTTCATTGCATTAGTACAATTATAATTTAGTCTTATATTTATTTTTTATTGAATATTAATAAGTTTAAACAATATTATAAATAACGCGTTTCTAGAACTGTACATGCATGAACGTATAACAAGAAAGGAAAAAAATTCTATAATTCTTTTAATATGTTATCTAGCATTAAGATTTTCATAAGATACGATAAACAAATTAGCAAATTGCTAAAATCTGTTCTACAATAAAGTTGCAAATCGTAAGCCGTGAGAAATTTGTAATATTACTATTGTAATTCAATCAATTTGCGTTTCAATATTGAAAAGTTAATTCAACGCGCATTTTAAATACTATATAGATATCCAGACAGAACACAGTATTTCTACAAAATTTACAAATATTTGAAAATATTTATAAGGTTTATTTTAAATATTTTGTGAGTATTTTTGTAGTCTTAGATTGCACAGATCATTAACATTTATAACAAATATTATGAAACATTTATTGTAGACGTAATATAGTAAATATGCTATAAAAATACTTAATAATATATAATTTCATTAAACAATACTTATTAATAATATTTATTTGTATTTGTTATAAATATTACATGAAATATATATTTAATCTATATTTTAATAATTTTGATTAAAGCTGTATGTAAAATATGATGTATAAGATATTTATATAACATTTTAAAAACAGTAATAAATATTTATTACAAAATATTCTGTGCTGGGTAGTATTCATAAATTCACATCAAATTATTTAAGCATTTAAGATTTAGCTTGACCGTTAAACGTTTTTTTCCTTTCTTTCTTAATTAATTTAATTTAATTTATTATAATTTTAATTTAATTTATTATGTTTTACATTTAAATCACAAGCCGCATATTTTTACAATTCTAAAACAAACGTTTTTTATATTTACAGAGATTGACAACTGCGAAATTTGTCTTCGTAATCACCATCTTTGTTTGCTGGTCTACATTATCAGTAGCAAACGATGATTACTTTAACATAGAATATTACTCGAACAAATTGATTCAACCTCTGTGTAATGATAATATTTCTTTAAACATCTCGAATGCAGTGATCTCTGAAATCAAGCAGAACTTCATTAGCAGTCCTATAATCACCTGCCTCAATCTTATGGACAATAATATTGTGAACATTGAAGAAAACGCCTTCAATAAACTTCCAAATTTAACTCGACTACATCTTTCGAACAATCAATTTAGTACCACAGAGGACATTCTTAAGTTCGGAAGTCGGAACAAATTACAAGTGCTTGTTATGAATAATGCAACGGCAACGTTAAACAATAGCGATTACTACAATAACTGTAATTCACAATTAAACATACAGATTTTCGGCGAATACTCTAATTTAGAAATGTTGTCTTTACGTAAAAATTGCTTTCGCGATTTAGAGTTTGCATCATTTGAGTATCATACTCCTTATGACGTATTGCGTCTAAATAACATGATTACATTCCCCAAGTTAAAGATCCTGGATCTTTCTGAAAACAACATAAGAGGAACCAATTTTGTAAAACTACTGCCGAATAGCTTATATTTTCTTGATCTTCACGACAATATGCTTGAAAATTTGAACTTAGCCAAAAAAGGGAACGAATTGTTCGCGCTGAATTTGTATGGAAATAATTTTGGCACTATTAACAGTAACAATACGTACAGATTGGCTCTATCAATGGGTGGTCTGAAGAATCTACACTATCTTTCTGTTTCCGGAAACAAGATTGATACTATTGATTTATATGCTTTTCAAAACAATGACCATTTGGTCTTTTTAAATTTGTCCTCAAATGCCATAAATTATTTACCTTCAAACATATTTGCAAATTTGCAGTATTTAGAAACAGTCGATCTGAGTAGTAACCATTTCGAGTATGTCCCGTCACTTTCAAATAAAACAGAAATCAGCACTTTATATATTAATAACAACCAGATAGATAAAATTTTCTCGAATAATTTCTTGCATATGCCGAAATTGGTGAAATTGTTAATAGGAGAGAATAGGATTGATGAAATCGATGTTAATGCGTTTGCTAAACTTACTGTTCTAGAAAAATTAGATTTGTCGAGAAATGAGTTAAGCTCTTTGCCAAAAGGATGGGCGGAACCCCTTGTATCTTTGAAATATTTGGATCTAAGTGAAAATAAATTCACTTTACTGGAGTCTTTGTCATTAACAAATACATTGCCATCGATAGATGTACTATATATGGCAAACAATCAATTAAAACTAAATGTTAAATATTTTGAGAATTTACCGCAGAATCTCACTATTGACTTCATAAATCGTTCAAATTTTACAATATGGATATACTACAATATGAATTATGATGAAGGAGATGATTATTTGATTAGTGTGTAATGATGACAAAATGTAATACATTTTATATATCCCAAACGTTCCACTCATACATTAATTTGATAAATCTAAGATGAATATGTTAGAAGGTAATACAAACATTATTTAACAAGAAACACAAAGAAGGTAACACCAACATAAGTTTGTAAACAACAATAGAAGCACATTCTTTTTAGTAAAATTAACATTTATTATGATATGTTAAATTAACATATGTTTTATTCATTTATCTTAGAACGTTTTGAAATACACAATATTAGATATGTTATTATAGTTCATTTACTCATAAATTGTAATATTTTGACACTTAAGAAATGTTAAACATCGATTTAATAAACAAATTGATTAAAATATAACATATATAGATAATAAATACATTATTTCAAAATAACTCAACACTGTGAAATATATAAAAAAATTCTACACAAAAGTTTAACGAGAACTTGAACGGACTGTTTCCAGCACACATAAGAAGTGTTTTTTACTATATATGTATATGCAAAATTTGTATTAATATAAATTGATACAAATTAATTGTAATGAAATGTAATTCAAAGTTTAATATTGTTAGCATAAAAAAATGTTCTCGATCTTCATTTGTTAGAAATAATAAAATTTTTGTAATAAGATTTTTCAGCATATAACATCGAAAAATGTGTTATTTATAATCAACATTAAATAAATATGTTTGTTATAATCTCGCATATGTTTATATATATAATATCTATATAAGAGAGAGAGAGAGAGAAATTCTCCTTATTATATAGTTTATTTTTTACTTTTGAATTGTTATTTTGTTAATTACATTACAGGGGAGGAACGTACCTTTGATTATATACAGTATATAAAATCTTTATAAGTTAGAGATATGGTATTGCAATATACATATATCATGTAGAAAAAAATAAATTTATAAAATGCAATTTTATTTATTAAGAATTTCTTCAAATTTGATTATATATTTCCTAATGATTATATATAAAGATTTAAATATTTTGTTGATACAAATTGTCGTATTTATATAATTAAATTTACTGTTTCTAGATATATTATAGATTTGTATATATATATTTTATAAAAATTTAAAAAAATTTTTCAAAATTTATTATAAAAATTTAATTATGGTAATAAAAGATTTATAATTTTTCAGTTATAACATAAGGCAATTAAGAGTCGATACTTTTGACTCTTAATTGCCTTTTTATTTCATTGACAATTTTTCATATATTTTTACTATTATTATTTTTATTATAATATAATATAATTTTGTCTTCACAATAATTAACACAGTAATTAAAAGATATGTTCAAGTAATACTGTGTGTATAAATAAATAATTAAATATTGAAATATTTCTTTATTCATGCTTTCGAGAGATGTCTCGAAAATAGCGCGCTCTGCATATTGCAGGGTTGCGTTCTAAAAAATTCGAATCTATCAACTTACGCTATGTTCAGATTCCCACCCGAGTTCCATCCAGGTATCCTTATATCCTTATTGTTTACCAAATGTTAAACAAGGATGACATGACACCCGGAGAGCACTCGGGTGAGAATCTGAATAGGAGAGAAAAGGAAAAAAGATGAATTAGTGTAAACGTTCAGTTAAAAAGGACAGACCTACCGTCGTCAAGTTTTAGAACCCCAATGTAAAGCGGGGAGCACAGACTTTTGCATAACGCATAAAGCATGTGCATAAGGAATTTCATTGGCCCATTTTCTTATGCATGAGTCAATGGACCAATCAAATTCTTTGTGTATATGGTTTATGCGTTATGCAAAAGTCTGTGCTCCACGCTTTACCGTAAACATTTTCCGAGTTATTATAGGCAGAGAGAAGCCTGAGAGCGGCCATCTTCTTCTTCTTGTCGATTATAATTGGCCGGGTAGCC
>NW_017280402.1:0-269 GCF_001594065.2 Cyphomyrmex costatus | reverse complement strand
TATTTTTATATTGTTTTTATATTGTTTTATAAATAAAGTATTTTGTACAGATCGACATTGTAGGGACATTTTTCCAAGAGAATAAAGACGCACAAAAAAATCGAACGGGTCAAGTGACGTAAACGTCATTGTGCAGACGTTATGGCGCTAATAAACGTACTTAAAACTCTTATATCTAATAAACTTTCAGTTGTAGTATAATCGACACTTAAATCATAATAACACACACAAATCTGTTATATTGGGTGTACAACTTTGCTCCCGTCGTT
>NW_017280401.1:7931-26535 GCF_001594065.2 Cyphomyrmex costatus | reverse complement strand
CGAGACTCTTTGCTCATTTAGAACAGAGACACAGACAGAGTGAAATAGAGAATTGCTGGCTTCTAGGTAAAGAATTAATTAAGTATTTACATACAGATATATGTAGTAATATTGGTACATAGGACTTTACATATCCATGATTTCTGAACTTTAATTTATTAACTTAACTCCTTTATATTTATAATTTTCTGTTTTAATTTTGCATTAAAGTTAAAACTAATATTGTACATTTAGGTGATTCTGCATACCCCCTTCTACCTTTTCTATTGACGCCAAAATTAAATGAAGAAGAAGGAACTCCAGGTGCAAGATACACAGATCATCATGTTCGGACTCGTGTGGCTATAGAGCGTTGTTTCGGCATTTTAAAAGGTCGCTGGCGTTGTTTACGGAAGGAACGAGCTTTACATTATCGTCCACAATTCGCAGGTTTATATACTCTTTCATTTCTTTTAAATCTTTGCAATCGGAGACTTTCTTAGATCACTTACCAGCAAATCGAACACACTTAAAGTTACTACTTAATTATTTCACTATTTCTTGCAATACATAAGTGTCAGTGAAATATTTTTTATCATACAGCTCTTATTGTCAACGCTTGTTGCGTTCTGCATAATATGGCGATCAAATGGGGGATTCCTTGTGATGAAATACATCTGGATGAATTAGATATAGCACCACCGATACCATATCATGATATTAACGAAGAACGTGGAGAACAAACCCGAAATCGTGTGATCCAATGGTATTTCACAAATTGACTTAACTTTTAAGATTTAACATTCTTTTACATGAGTTTTTAATTGTATTTTGAAAATAGCTATATTCAACAGACTAAGCTGATAAGTGAGCGCTCAGTGAATTTTTAACATGATTGATCCTTTCATTAATTCTCTGAATTTAAGTAAAAACTAATTATAATAAAGAATTATTACTTTGTTGAACGTATGTGTTTGCACAGATCAAATAAAAAAAAATATTTATAAATGCTATTGTGAGGAAAAATATTTTGAGAAAATGTATTTTTAATAAAATATTTTTAATAAAATATGTTCATAAAGTATAACATGTTTGTTAATAATACGTTAACAATGTTTATAATAAAAAAACACACACATATACTTTTTTCTAAACTAAAATCACAACTTTCTTTTCAGTCTTTTAAGCTCACTTTGTTAACTGTACGTAAATAATGTTTATAAAAAAATAACTTCCTTTTTAGTCTTCTAAATATTGCGAACTTATGTAAATAATGTTTATAATAAAAAGATAACTCTTTCTCTTCAGTTTTCCAAATATTGCGGACAGATTGATTGAACAATGTTCATTAGGTCATCCATCTTTTCAAGAAATGATTTAAAAAACCTGGTATGATCTTCGTGATCTTTTTTTTTCAATTCCAAGCTTTCTTTTAGTATGGTTAACTTTTCCTGTTTTAATTGCAACATTTGTTCCTGAAGATTGCAGTAGTCTGTGGTATGTTGTTCAAATACATTTTTTATGTTTTGCTTCTTTATTTTTTTGTTAGAGGTATCTAAAAAAATTAGTTCAATAATATTATGATTAGTTTCTATTAATAATAGAAAGATCAGATAAAATCAAATTAGATATTGTAAATATAACATAAGAGGGAAGACGTTTTAATTACCTGCATCATCAGAATGTCTCTTGATATTTTTGATTGAGATTGGACCAGACTTGATGCAATGTACTTGTTTTGGAATCTGTTTTTGTTCATTTTCTATTGAACGAAGTACATTAGAGGATATCTGACATGAAAAGTATCTTTATTATAAATATATATTACGTTGAAAAAAAGAAATACATCATACAAAAGAAATTATATATCACTTACACTTATTGGAAAATTCTCTGTATCATTGTTTGTTACGTCGCTGTGGAAGGAATGTTCCTGAAAATTTTAATAGAACATGAATAAATAGTTATTAAAATTTTAAGGTAAATTATTAAAATTTTAAGACAACGATTACTTCAAGTCCTTGGAAGCACGAAGTCGCCTGTCTGATACTCTCCTCAGTATGCAAATTTGGAGAGGTCGAAAACTTCGTAATTTGCAAAGTAGAAGGATTTTCCAGTTTTTGCGACGAAACTCTTTCAGCGGTCAGATCAGGACAAATCGGTAGATGCGAAGTAGAAGGATTCTGCCATTTCTGCGATGTCAAAACTCTTTCAATGGTCAGATCAGTAATAGGTACATCGCTTATAGCACCTCCTTCAGGAATATTACACATTCCACTGGCCTCGGGTGTTAAAAATTCAAGTAAGTCATCTTCAGCTGGGCTTGTATCCAAAATTTTTGGTTGTCCTCCTCCAGTTCCTGCTGCGTAACTTTTGTATGTGGCTACTCTTTTTAGTAAGTTGGACTTCCAATCACGCCATGTCTGTAATAAAGAAAGAATTAATGACTGTAAAGGCTTTCGCGACCGGTATCATAATTAGGAAAAACTATTTCCAGACTATGAGACAGTGGCATAGAGGAATTCCTTCTTCTTCTAGATATAATATTTCATTTACAGTTCAGACATCTTAATTGACAAACGGGACGTTGACTCAGTCAAAACTGAGACACAGAGAAGGAAACTTCAACCACGTTCCGTTTGCCACTGAAGACGTGCCTCACAGCTCGGAAATAATTTTGTTAAAGAAAAAATTATCATTGATGTAACTTTACCTTTGCCCATTCCTTTGGTTGCTTTTGTGGACCACAGCCTGAAGAATTTAAGGCAGACGTTACTTTCTCCCATAATTTCTCCTATATAAAATATATAGTATATATATTATAGTTATTTGTGTAATTTTTATTTACAATTTAATATCTCATCAATTATATAATTAACATTTGTAAAATTAAAATTTTATGAAATAATAAAATGAACTCAAAACTTACAATTTGTTTTTTATTTTCACGGTTATATCTTAACCGTCCTCTCCCGAAATCAGGATTAGCCCGCATAAAATTTATTAATATTTGTTTCTGTTTCTCAGTTACGTTCATGACGGAATTTACAGAATTTAATAGATACAGTAATATTACAATACTTAAAGATAAAATACTGTCTTCGGTCGAACCGTCGAACGTCATCGAGAAGACGAGAACACACTATGGTGAAAATGTGAATCATCTCGTTTTCCCCTACACGGCAACTCTAGTGATTTCGTATTTTCACCTTGACGTTATAGAATCGCGCGAACAAACTCGCGTGAGATGAAAGTGCGAAAAGTGAGTGATCTCACTTGAATTATAGAATCGACCCCAAGGTTCCTTGTTTGATCAAGGAAGATCTATGAAACATGAAATGAGGAACAAGGAATCCTCATTCCTCAAGGAAGGACTATGAATACGGGTCTTAATCGTGGTAGCATTCGCGGGCTACAACAACATTGAAAAGAGGCATAAAGGTTTCATCGAAACAATAATGGGTCAGCGAAGGGTACACCGTGGAAGCATAATCTGCGGTATATACTTCCACCATGGGCCAATCTGTGTATTGTTGATGCAATGTCTTATTTTATATGTACATTATTTTTGATAATAGATCGTCTAACATTAATACACGTTTTAAGTATTCTAACTATGTGATGACCATAACAATCTTTAATAAATTTAAAATAAGATTGATTGTATGACGCATATTTACAGCCAACGTAAATTAACACAAAATTAGTAAAGGGCTCTTAATATTCAACAACAAACATATACGGGTGTTTGAAATTAACGCAAAATATTTCATGTGTGGGTAGAACAGACTATACTAAGTCGAAAAATTCTGTATCATTTTGCGATTGCAATAGTTAACGAGATATTAATTTATAAAAATATTTAAATTCGCCCGGCCCACCGTCAAATGCAAGCGCGCGGCTGGATAGGACCACCCTGCAAAGTGCGCCGCGCGCGTTCGCATTCGCTGTCGCTAGGCACGCGACTCATGTCTAACGACTATTGCCGCTTGTTATAAACAACGCCTAGCAACGGCGAACGCGGGCGCGTTTCGCTGAGCGGTCCTATCCGCGCGTGTGCATTTGACGGTGGGCCGGGCGAATTTAAATATTTTTATAAATTAATGGGTCTGTTTTTTGTTCCTGCACTGTCTGAACTAGTAAACACGGTGCAATAAGTTGAAGTGAAACAAATATACGTTTAAATATACGTTTGTTTCAGTTTAACTTATTGCACCGTGTGCACTAGTTCAGACAGTGGAGGAACAAAAAACAGACCCAATATCTCGTTAACTATTACTACAATCGCAAAATGGTACAGGACTTTTCGACTCACAATCAGTATAGTCTGTTCTACCAACGCATGAAATATTTGGCGGTTATTCTCAGCCACCCTGTATATATATATTGGAGCTAGAACTCGTCTGCTAAGACTAAAACTTACTTAGTTATACTCGAGGCAGAAAGCGCCTCCTCTACCCGATGCCTTTTCTGGCTCTTTCCGCAATTTCCTTCTGGGACATCACTGCACCACAGAAGGAAAGGAACGCCTCCCTCTTCCTCTTATCCCCTGAGATGGCCCTGATGATCGCAGACAGGGTCAGATCTTGGCCTATCACTTGGAACCGCGTACGATCCTGTTAATAGTAATCTATAATGCGCAAAGAAGATGTGCACTCGTCTCCGCAACGGCCCGCATCTCCCCAACTCTACCTAAAACGCTTTAAAATGCGGAGATTTCTGGCAATCTTATGAGAATGGACCGCTGATGGTAGTGGTCCATAATATGATCGTTCTTTCTCTGTTTACTAAAGCCTGATTGGTTGTTGGATTAACAACAATCAATAGTAATTAGTAGTTATCAGTAAACAGAGAAAGAACGATCATATTATTTCTGCCTCTTACTCTACTCGTCTTTCTACCCCCACCACTACCATCAGCGGTCCATTCTAGATGTCGATGGTTGCCGCAGTTGCGACGTTGCGATACAAATCGATATTTTTTGCGCACGCGCGTGAGCGCAGTGTAAAGCTACAATTTCATGCAGCGAGTAAGGGTGCCGTCCCATGGGCACGGAAAACGGAATCGAAAAAGTGAAGTGGTAGGAGCAACCAATCAGCATCGTTCCGTTCCGATTTTAAGTAGCTTGGTTCCCCATGGGGCATATTTTGCGGAAACGGAAATTTTTCGTACTCTGTCGGTCGAATAACCAGAAATCTACTAGGAAGAAGAAGAAGGTTAAGAGTACTGAAAAAATAGATATTCATTTATAAAAATATTTAAATTCGCCCGGCCTACCGTCAAATGCAAACGCGCGGCTGGATTGGACCGCCCTGCAAAGCACGCCGAGCGCGTCCGCCGTCGCTAGGCACGCGACTCATGTCTAGCGACGACTATTGCCGCTTATAAACAACGCCTAGTAACGGCAAACGCGCGCGGCGCGCTTCGCTGGGCGGTCCTATGATGTAAGAATACAAGGTGTATCATTCCCGTGGATGCGCACTCGTCCAAAATAATGGCCGCTCTTTAGACTAATCAGACGTTGACCACAAATACTAAAAAGCAATGGTCTATCTTTGATTGGCTGCCCAATCTTTTGTAGTCAATCTTTGATTGGCTGCCCCACAAGGCTACCGCCATTATGCGCAATGATACATCTTGTATTCTTACATCATGGGCGGTCCTATCCAGCCGCGCGCTTGCATTTGACGATGGGCCGGGAGAATTTAAATATTTTTATAAATTAATATCTCATTAACTATTACTGCAATCGCAAAATGGTACAGGACTTTTCGACTTAGTATAGTCTGTTCTACCAACGCATGAAATATTTGGCGATTATTCTCAGCCACCCTGTATATATATACCGTTTGTAGGTTAAGCGTTTAAGGGTTTACGTTAGAATTTTTTAGGATAGGTTAAGCGTTTGCTTTAAGTTTCGCGTATTTATTCCAGTGTTAGTTTGTATGCAACGAACACATCGAATAGCGGGGTGTTCGGGAACTTGGGTCACTCGAACACCACCCGAAGTATGGGACCACAGTATGTCCTCATGGACATCGCGCATCGTGGTGCCCCATTAAATGTATCCTCTTTACGCGTGTATATAGGCACGATGAGGCCCCTTGATCAGACTGGCTAGCGGGGTGGTTATAGGGGGTCTCATCGTTTAATGCCCCTCTTCGGAGGGACCGTTAGTAGGTTACCATTTATGTCTTGTAATCGTGTATATACTTGTAAATATATGTAAATATATAGTTAGGATTGCGAATCATGCAGAAATGCATCTTTCTGGCACTTGGGGCTAAGGCGGGGCCTTATCCCCTTTGTACGGTGCCTAGTTAGAAGTGCGGAGGGGTGAAATCTCTCTGCACTCAGTTAGGCAAGGTATGCTTATGCATAGCGAGAGACCGGGCTGGATGTATTACATGACCCCGGGTCATAGAGTACCCGGCCCGGTTTCACATCGTGCGATTAGGATCCCCGTTGGGTTTTAGTCGGCAGGTTCCGTTGCCCTGGCACCTGGAAGAGTCCGACATAACCCGCTTCCTTCCCCCGAGGGGAGCAGGTATGCGTAATATATTTCCCACCGTTAAAAAAAAAAAAAAAGGATTGTACGCGGTGCCGGTGCGGCGTGCGGGCATTGGTGGGCACTTTGTTTTGTTTTATGTGACCCTGCTGACGGTTACATTACGTCGCTACGAAGCTTTCAGTTTTTAGTTATTACGTTATCTAATTTAACGTGCACAATCCTACAACAAGTTTGTAATTCCGATAAGCTATCCTTTAATTACTTTGTGTCCTACAGACTAATAAAACTTTAGAGTAGTTCATGTCTTTTCTATATGTTCATGAGAGTTAATTTGCAGTAACATTTCCATCTGTCGTACGCTACTATAGTACTGGTCTGATTAACAGAAGTAAAAGGAGGTTAGCAATCTAGCAGATCTCCATGGAAAACATTGGTAAGTATAAACTAAAAAACATGATATAGAATGGCTCAAATAATAAATTAAAAATAGCTCTTCTTATTACATATCTTTTTAATAGTATAAACTACTTTTAAGAAATATATAAATAATGTAAAGAAATTATTGTTTTATAATATATATTATAATTATTTATATTTTTATACTTAAACAAAATTTCTTTCAAATAAATTTGTCTTTATTTTAAACAATTTTCTATTTGAAATGGAAAGAAGTAGTGAAGAAGTTAATTCGAAACAGAATGTTAAAAAAAAGAAACATTCTCAAAAATATCGACAAGAATGAGCAATTCAGTTTTCATGGATTGATAAGATGGTGCAGACAGCGAGTATAAATATTATTGCAACGTATGTAAAGAAAGCTTTGCTGCCTCAATCAAGGATGCTAAACGACATTCAATTACATCGAAATATAAAAATCGTTTAGAGAGAATTGAAAAAGAAAACGTTGCTGTTGAATCTGTTACAGATTTTACAACAACTGTGAAAAGAGTGGAATTGCGTCTTGTAGCTTATATTATTAAACACAATTTACCATTTTCAGCTATTGAACATCTCCCAGATTTGATACGAGCGGTGGGAAATGATATAAATGTAATTAACGCAATAAAAATAGGCAGAACAAAATGCAGCGCGATTATAAAGAATGTTTTAGATAGTTATTTATTCAATTCTCTTGTTGAACAACTACAAAAATCTCAATTCTCTCTAATGATCGATGAATCTACTGATGCAGGATCAGTAAAACATCTGGCACTTGTTATACGCGTTCAAGAAGAAGACATGAAGATTGTAGATAAGTTTTTACATTTATTACCCATATCAGATGGAACTGCAAATGTGTTGTATCCACAACAATATATAAAATAAAATATTAACATATAAAATAAAACATTAATATATATAATATTAAAACGATTGCGTAAAATATCGCGATTGCAACGCGAACCCAATTTCCAAAAACGCAATCTAGCAGTTTAAGCATTAGTAAAGCGGAACGATTTCCGAACTTCGCTGCTTAAGCAATAATAAGTAATTTCTGAAACTCTACTTAAATAGAACAATTTTCAAATATCTTTTAGTAACTTAAGCAGAATTAAGCAAACCCATTTCAAAAAAGAATTACCAAATGCGATTACCGTCGGCCAGCACCGACCGCATTTGAAACTAGGACGTACTCTAAATCAGCTGACCAGCTCAGCAAAAACATGTAACTAAATACCCGCCGACTGAAGCCAGAGGCAGAAATCGAGTATCAGTGCGTGAGTACGTCAACACAGTGTCGCGTCGTTATACCATATCAACCGTCGAAACAACTAATAGTAACAGCGAAACGATAGCCAAGTTACGGGCTACGCCAGTGACTTCGAGTCACCTAATGTAAGCAGATTTTATTAATAAAAAGATAGTAAAATACAAAGTGCTCAGTGTTATCCCTGTCTACCTCCGGGACTTCGATTGTACCTCGCCACGGATACAACAAATGTCATGTTTAATCATATATGTAATACTCCTATATTGCTAGTATTCTATCTTGACAATGAGTTGGAGCGGTGGCAATATCACGGTGCCGACATAATATTCACGTCTCTTTCTTCTTGGTGTGCTGCAGTGTTCTGCGCATGCGGTAACGAGTAACGCATGCGCGCAAGGCTGTCACACACCAGAAGAAAGAGACGTGAATATTATGTCAGCATCGTGATATTGGCACCGCCGTCGGTCGGACCTCTGCTAGCAATATAGGAATATTACATACAGGTTGGCTGAGAATAACCGCATAATATTTTATGGATGGGTAGAACAGACTATACTGAATCGAAAAGTCCTGTACCATTTTGCGATTGCAGTAATAGTTAACGAGATATTAATTTATAAAAATATTTAAATTCGCCCGGCCCATCGTCAAATGCAAACGCGCGGCTGGATAGGACTGCTCAGCGAAACGCGCCGCGCGCGTTCGCCGTTGCTAGGCGTTGTTTATAACAAGCGTTGTTTATAACAAGCGGCAATAGTCGTCGCTAAACATGAGTCGCGTGCCTAGCGACGGCGAACGTGAACGCGCGCGGCGCGCTTTGCAGGGCGGTCCTATCCAGCCGCGCGCTTGCATTTGACGGTGGGCCGGGCGAATTTAAATATTTTTATAAATTAATACCTTGTTAACTATTACTGTAATCGCAAAATAGTACAGGACTTTTCGACTTAGTATAGTCTGTTCTACCCACACATAAAATATTTGGCGGTTAATTTCAAACACCCTGTATATTATATGAGTATTATAAGTTCATGTTTTTTTTTACTTTTTGTACTTAATACTTTTGTTTTCTTTTCAATTTATATTTATCTTTTTTTATGTAAAAATGTTTACAGATTTCAAGCAATGCAAACAAACTATTGTGAAATAAAATTAATATAAAATTTTAAATTGTAATAAGGCTCAATGAATTTAAAACTAATAAGAGAACAGGGCTACGAGCCATAGACTCGTCAAAATCTTTAATTTTTATTCATTATTAGATTAAGGGGACTTTATTTCAGATGATTAGGAGTTGCGTTTCAAGACCGACGATAGTTCGGCGCGCAATTTGGGGGGACTTTTCAGATAGAGTTGCGTTTTAAGACCGACGATTGTTCGGCGCGCAATGTGTGAGGGGGGTGGGAGGGGAATACATGTAGTACTTTAGATAAATATTGCGAAGAATATTACTACGTCGACCCGCCATCAGAGGTCTATTGATATTCGCAAATTCTCGCAAGTGCTGAGACACGCGTATATCTCTTCATATAGAATCTCGATTTAATAACTTACACCGACGTCTAAGGTAGGCTTCCATTACAATACCTTACTGATGAGTCCAGTAGTGGAAGCCGGGACGAAACGCCAACATTACGTAATAATCTTCACAATTTATTAGAATAAAAATTAAAGATTTTGACGAATCTATGGCTCGTAGCCCTGTTCTCTTATTAGTTTTAATATAAAATGTTTTTTTATAAAATGTTTTCTGTTTTTTAAAATATTTTTTTATTTTTGTTATTAAGTAAAAAAATATATACAATACGTATTTTGATTATAAGAAATCCTTGAGATTTATTTATTTTTTTATTTTTATATTCATTTACAATTTATATGTTTTTAAATATTCATAAAAACTTCATTTTGAATATACGATATATATACGAGGGCAGTTTGATAAGTACCTGTGTTTGACGATTCAGGGTGCCTCTGACTAAAAGTCTGTATACCATCGTGTAACTCCATTTTTTGAACGACTCAAGTAAAAATTTCAGACAGCTATGCCGGATAGTTTAGTTTTTATAACAATTGAAAGTTGACGAGTTTGTGCTTGTTTGCAATCATGGAAAAAGAGCAATATCAGTCTGTGATTCGATTCCTGTTTTTGGATACGTTGTCCTTATATACGGCATGCAACTTTTCTTTGATTTCTTCACACGTCTTCCCATCCAAAATCAGGAATCGAATCACAGACCGATTGCTCTTTTTCCATGATTGCAAACAAGCACAAACTCGTCAACTTTCAATTGTTATAAGAACTAAACTAACCGGCACAGCTGTCTGAAATTTTTACTTGCGTTGTTCAAAAAATGGAGTTACACGATGGTACAGACTTTTAGTCAAAGGCGCCCTGAGTCGTCAAACACGGGTACTTATCAAACTGCCCTCGTATATAATGCTCCCACGGCCACAACATACAACTTATAGTTGGTTTATAATAGGCCGTAATCTGTTCCATAATTTATAAGAATTATCAATTTTTACGGAAAAAGTTAACAGATTAGGGCCCCAGGGCTCCCTGTTATACCACTACTGGTACTGCCGGTACTGGACTAGGGATTAAAGTGGGGTTAAGGCAAGGTAAGGTTAATATTGTGCGGAGAAACGTGGAGAGGATTTCTGGCAATCCTGTCCATTCTAGGTTATGTTCAGATTCCCACCTGAGTGCTACCCAGGTATCCTTCTATCCTTATTATTTACCAAATGTTAAACATGGATAATATAACACCTGGGGAGCATTCGGGTGGGAATCTGAACACGCCCCTAGATGTCGATGGCGGCAACTGCTCGCAACATGCTCAATGGCTCGATGGTTCTATTATTCACAAGTAACGCTACACTAATAGGGTTGCCAACTGTCCGGTTTTGACCCGGACTGTCAGGTTTTCAGGAGTCTTGTCCGGTGCCCGGTTGACTAGTCAAACCGGACATCATATGTCCGGTTTATAAGTACAAACCCAAATAATAAAATAAAATTTGGAGTGTCATAACAAGTTACGTATCTGACCGCCCAATTTTCGTGGCGATCCACTAGGGTTAATAGTAGGGGAGGCCGAGAGGCTAAATGTGGATTTACTCGAGCGTCGTGGGGACCTATTGGATTGTGAAGATTAGATGCTAAAAAGAAAAAAAGGTTATGATGTATGCCGTTTCAGTGGTGGGGGAAGCGTGTACAGGCTTTCAAAAATGTAAAAAAAAACAGTGACAATGAGATACTCGAGCGTGTCAGATAAATAGTGTAAGCGACCCATGTGTTTCTGATAACGGATAAATATTAATCTGACGGTTTGCGTGGTGGGGTTAGCTGTAGGAAGGGGTCAAAAAAAGGGGAAAAAAGAATTTCCTCGAGCGCGTCAGATTTTCATAGGGGATGTTAATTGGACCCTAAAGAAGCTCCTATTCAAAAAACTGACAATTTGGACGTGACCGAGAGTCATGACCGATATTTGAAAATGCAAAAAAAATCATGACCTTGAAATCCATGTCGTTAAAAGAGTCATTTATTAAAATTCGGTGACAATCAAAATTTTAATAAATGAACGACATGGATTACTCGAAGTACCGCAGGGATACATCACAAACGATCTTCCAATCGCTTGATGAGCTAAATTGTTCTCTCTGTGGAAACACTCAACGTTTTAGAACATAACACTCCATTATAGTTTTATTCTTGTTTTTTCTGCGTTAACTAAAGATGTTTTACTGCGTTAATTAATATTTATATGTACATCTGAGGATGGCTCAAATATGCAGCCGAAACGTTATGGTTTTGACTTTTGATTGCGTACGCATTTATAGTGTGAATTTTAGTTTATTTTTATTTTATTTTAATTTACAATATATTAAATGGTTTATTAGATAACACATATAATATTGACTCTTAATTGCCTTTTATTTCATTGACAATTCTTCATATAATAGGTAAATTAAATAAATTAAATAAATGTAAATTATACAATATAAATAACATAAATGTATTTCTTACAATTTAATTATATTATTTTAAAATTTTCGTAAAAATGTAGTAAGAAGTTTTATATACATATAATATTGTTGTGTGTGTGTGTGTGTGTGCGCGCGCGCGTGTGTTTTAAAAAGATTATAATATATCAGAAAATTTTTGAATAAAGTTAATATAATTGAGGTGTTATAAAATATATAATTTTTTTTTAGAAATATGGCTTATGTTAAAATTAACTTGGAAAGAAAAGAGCACTAGGAGTCAAGCGCAGAAAACTTTACGTAACGCTGATATATATCAAGTCAATCTATCTATTATAAAAAATTATTAAAAAATTAAGCTTACATGTTTCGACTCATTTTTGAGCTTTCTTCAGAGATAATAAAAATTACATAAATAAATTATAATTTAAAATTAACAAAGGATAAAAAGATGTTTAATCATAGTGAGCTCCCTCACAACCGAAAAATAATAAATTTTGATGACAATTTCATCCTAAGGAACACAATCAAATGAATAATAACGGAAGAAGGAAAGAAATAAAAGAAAGATGAAATTCTGGGAAATTAATTTTCCAGGATGTCTTAGAAAAATAATCATTTCCAAATTAAATTTATCAAATTGCAACTATTTGATTGTGAGGGAGCTCACTATGATTAAACATCTTTTTATCCTTTGTTAATTTTAAATTATAATTTATTTATGAAATTTTTATTGTCTTTGAAGAAGGCTCAAAAATGAGTCGAAACATGTAAGCTTAATTTTTTAATAATTTTTTATAGTAGATAGTGTGACGTGACACTTTGTGTCAGTCACTCTTGATTAATTAGTACGGAGATCCTGGGTCCTCCAGGCTCGAAGGGCGAGGGCACAAGTGAGCGTGCCAAATTTGTACTTTTTTTTGTATAAACTACGTAGTTATTTTCAGAGTTTTAACAACGATGTTTAGTCACATGTGGACGTGAGCGATGGTTGCGATAGATTTATGTATTTTTGCCGCCTCACTCACGGAAGGAAGAAAAAAGACATCGTAGCGAAGAAGCGAAAAACCACCTAAGAGGATCCGGATTGCGTCATCGAGGAGCGCGGTACACGCAGGTCGTATTGTTCTGTAACCTCTGCTAATTTTGATATTATTTGGTGACTGTCGCATCTTTATTGCAGACGCCTCGGAGAGAGACGTATTAAGGGGCCGTATTAGCGCTGGCCGAACATCAGCAACAGCCTCAACTTCCGAGGAGAGCACTAAAAGACCGCTGATCGAACAGGAAAGCCTTTGCTGTTTGATGTGGAAAAACGTGCCAGACATTCAAAGGATACGCGACCCGCAGGACTCGCTGTGACTAGTCCCGAAATCACGTGGCCGCGATAAGCCAATTAAAGCAGGAAGCGGCCCGAAAGGAGAGGGGCCTAGCGGCCTGCGTGGATTCGCGGAAGCTCCCGATCATGGTGGAAAGAATATAAGGTGAGCTATTCCGGTGGATACGCTGTCGTCTAAAAATAGTAGTAGGGAGCAATAAGCCAATCAGATCTGGCCCAAAGTGCAAAATTCAATATGGCCTACAATAGTACAATACGCCTCTCCGAATGAACCAGAACTGATTGGTTGAATTGGTTTCAAGCAACCCCTCCATGTCGCCATCATGCGCAATATCTCACCTTATATATTCCTTACACCATGCTCCCGATCGTCACTTACGCGGTAATCGAGCCCTTGTAAGGAGGACCTCCAGAAGCGTTAATCTGTCGAAGACATTTACTATTTTGGATAAAATTGAAGATTGCGATCGAGAATCCTGATTGAGAGTTGTGAATATTGTGAGTTTTGGGTGCGATCCACTAGACACTTCAAACGCTTCAGACACTATTGCTACAAATACTTCCGATAAAGTGATCCGTTAGCGCTACTAACATTGTCAATACTACACAAGTGGATCAATCGTGAAGTGTTGGAAGCGTTATTATTGAACATAACCTGCTAAAAAATTTCGTAACCATCGTATTCCTAGGCTGCGGAAGACATAATTCATGTTAATATGGAGACGAACGTGGCATTACGTGGTTATTATACATTCTTACCTTCATTAACCTTTCTTGCATCTTCTTCAGAAACTTCTAAAGTATGAGTATCTCCGGTATTAACATTTATTAATTGTATAATCGGCATTACTTTTAGTTTCGATCAATATAAAACGTTAAAACCAAACGAAATCACGAAACATAGGTTATAGTTAATTGATATTTCTGATTATTTCCTGCGCTTTTGTGCATTCAAAATATCGCTTCAGCCGTACTACCTCTTCGGCAGAAGCATTTGCAGCACGCTGGAAGCGAAAACCTATGACGTCATATATGACGTCGTATCTGCTATAGAAACGCTTCGAAGGGTCTAGTGGATCACATCTGAAGCACTTCGAAGCGTTTGAAGCGTCTAGTGGATCGCACCCTATGGGAGTGCCCTGAAATCTCGGTGTACGGTATGTATGAGGATTATTATTGAAAATATTCGTGACATTATGCGAGTTGTTTCGCGTATTATTGTTTCGCGCTGAGTACTTTTTTTTTTTTACAGTTACGTTTCGGCTTATTTCGATCACGCTTGTGATTTTCGTGTGGTGCTAATCTTTCTGTGACTCTACGTTAATTAATTTTTTTATTATTCGACAATATTATTTCGCGGATATAATGTACCCGGATAATCCGCCTCTTGTGATGGAAAACATCCCTCGTGAGAATGATACGCTGAGATACTTTCGTATTTTCATTGACGGATATCCGTTAATGGTATTAATAGACACGGGATCCAGTCGAACCATTATTGGAGATGAGGGTATCGCGGTCATAACACGATTAGATTAGGATGGCCGACGAGGCGCGCTAATGTCCGTATATGTACCGCGAATGGAGAGATAGTAGAAATTAGGGAAGAAATAAGATTGCCTTTAATCCTTGAGGGTATTCCGCGAGAAATTAACGCTTATTTACTCTCAACACTGGTCGTCTCGTGTGTCATCGGTATAGACTTTTTATGCGCTTTCGACGTGAATCTTGACATTTAACCTCAATATGGCGACCAACGCTGAAGATAAACATGGATAAAGAAATCTGTAATTTCATACTTTTTCCAGCTTTGGACACAATATACACCAGGCACAGATATATTAGCTCGGATATTTTAATCGTGGAGAAGGAATTTTTATTCTGTGAAACTATTATGAAGAAATTAGACAGGAACGAAAACGTCAAAAACGTTTGTTTTATACGTTTTCGTCGATAATACAGGCGGGTCCAGCATCGCCTTAACCCTCGTGTTAATTAAGTAAGTAATGATAAAACAGGCGGGTCCAGCATCACCTTAAGGGATGCTGGAGTGCCTGTTTTATCATTACTTATTGTTAGTTAAAGACTCGTTTCTCTTAATTGCATTTACGGATGGAAAAATCCTTCTGTATAATTAAAGTATCGACAACAATGAATTGCGCTAGCTACATTTCAATACGAAAAACGGAAGAAAATTAAAAACTTACAGTTTCGTTATCGGCTTCTGTGATTTTCGATAACAAAACTGTAATTTTTTTTCCGTATTTATTCCGGTGTTAGTTTCTATGCGACGAACACATCGAATAGCGGGGTGTTCGGGAAATTGGATCACTCAAACATCACCCGAAGTATGGGACCACGGACCTCATGGACGTCGCGCATCGTGGTGCCCCGTTGAGTGTATCCTCTTTGTGCGTGTATATAGGCACGATGAGGCCCCTTGATCAGACCGGCTAGCGAGGTGGTTATAGGGGGTCTCATCGTTTAATGCCCCTCTTCGGAGGGACCGTTAGTAGGTTACTATTTATAATCTTGTAATCGTGTAAATATATAAATATATGTAAATATAGTTAGGATTGCGAGTCATGCAGAAATGCATCTTTCTGGTATTTGGGGCTAAGGCGGGGGCCTTACCCCCTCCGTTACGGTGCCTAGTTAGGAGTGCGGAGGGGTGGGATCTCTCTGCACTCAGTTAGGCAAGATATGCTTATGCATAGCGAGAGACCGGGCTGGATGTATTACATCACTAGAGTACCCGGCCCGGTCTCACATCGTGCGGTTAGGATCCCCGTTGGGTTTTAGTCGGTAGGCCTCCGGATGCCCTGGCACCCGGAAGAGAGTCCGACATAACCCGCTCCCTTCCCCCGAGGGGGGCGGGTATACGTAATGTATTTCCCAACGTTAAAAAAAAAAAAAAAAAATGAATTAATTCAAGTTGAAAAAAGTTAATTTCGAAAAAAATTATTTTTTAGATCAAAATGTCCTAATTTTTCTTAAAATGAGATTAAATAACTACAATATAGATTATTAGGTTTACTTTTTAATAAGTCTTAAGCCATAAGAAATTGATCAATTAACCGTTTCAAGCATGGTGTCCTTCAGGAAGGACACCTTTTTGCAATTCATTTTTTACATTTTTCAGTTAATTAAAAATTAATTTTGGTGCAAATTTTTGCTTCCTTACTTCGACAATATGATTGGGAATGTAAATAAATTAATGTTTGTCACCAATTATTGCGTTTATTTGTTTATAATAATAAACAAAGTGCAAAAATGATGGTTTTTTTTACAAAAAATATATGGTGAATGGTAAATGTCACGTAAACAACGTGAAACTGTGTACTCGGGGGTTTTCGGGGTCGCTGATTACGAATCCGGAATCAGATTTTTAAAATTCAAAATGGCGGATCCAAGATGGCGGACCAAAATGTAATAAGTTACTTGATCATGATGAAACTGAGTACTCCGGGGTTTTCGGGGTCGCTGATTACGAATCCGGCATCAGATTTTTAAAATTCAAAATGGCGGATCTATAACGGCGGACCGCAAACCAATAAGTTGCTTGATCGTGATGAAACTGGATTCTTAGGTTTTTTGAGGTCACGAATTACTAATCCAATGTTATATTTTCAAAGTAGTACTTGTAACTGACAAACAACAACTGACAACAACCGCCACGTCCACGTTCGTGTCTCTGGATTTGACTGAGAGCGGTACTTTTTGGAAAATTGGAACTCACAATTTGTCAGTTACAAGTACTACATTGAAAATATAACATCGGATTAGTAATTCGTGACCTCAAAAACATAAGAATCCAGTTTAATCACGATCAAGCAACTTATTGGTTTGCGATCCGCCGTTATGGATCCGCCATTTTGAATTTTAAAAATCTGATGCCGGATTCGTAATCAGCGACCCCGAAAACCCCCGAGTACCCAGTTTCATCATGATCAAGTAACTTATTACATTTTGGTCCGCCATCTTGGGTCAGCCATTTTGAATTTTAAAAATCTGATGCCGGATTCGTAATCAGCAACCCCGAAAACCCTCGAGTAACAAATTTCAGCTGTTTTCCATGCAAGGAAAAATGTATGCTTGAAACGGTTAAATTTGAATACGAGAAGAATATTAGACTGTAATTAGGCAATTTCTTATGACTTAAGGTTTAAAACACTTATTAACATACCCCACTAAATGCCTAAAACGTAAGTCAACATTATAATATTAATGTGTTTAGCATACTTTCTTTAATGTGGTTTAAATAATTATTTCATTTGTATATGTATTAGATACATAAATATTTCTAATGATAAAATTTAATCTTTAAGAAGATGCAGATAATATCGATCAAATTAAATAAATCACTAATCTATATAATAATTTTCGAGGAGTTACACGATACAGCTGAGATGTATTTTATTACATTTATAGTTTATTTAATTGGACCGACATTATACCAATAAACATGAACAGCTAAAATAAACGTTTAAAAAAAAAGGATTAAAGATTATTTAAAAACAGTTAAGACAATTATTATAAAACAAAATAGTATTTCCAATTATCATAAACGTAATTAAATATCTTAACATTAAAATAACTTCTTTATATTTAGAATGTATCCATGCAAAATTTGCAACCGATGACAAACAAATAATACAAGTGATCTCAAAGTGACTTTTGCAAGGAAAATTGCGACACGACAGAGACATGTAAGTAAATAGCGAGTAGTAGAAAGAAGGGTAAATGTTTCGATTAGGGGACCCTCCTCCAATGACTTTGACCTTGCCATATGTTGTCAAGGTCACGACCCTGAGTAACCTCCAACAGGTTTTAGCCGTCGCTCGTCCTTCGTTAAAAAGTTATTAACAATCATAGTTTTAAAATTAAGGTATAATATATAATACATGTATGATATTAAGTACTATCCTACACCTTTCCCTGTTCAGAAACGTTAAACTTTCCACGCGAAGTTACTTTAACCCCTCCCTCCTCTCTGCACAGGGGCACAGGACTTCTACGATTATACTATTGCTATGATAGTACTGTCGGGGCAGACCTCTGTGACGGTGTGGGTGCGGGGGGG
>NW_017280401.1:0-7749 GCF_001594065.2 Cyphomyrmex costatus | reverse complement strand
GGGGGGGGGGGGGAGTGAAAGTAACTTCGCGTGGAAAGTTTAACGTTTCTGAACAAGGAAAGGTGATGAATAGTACTTGATATCATACGTATATAGCAGAAATGAAACGTATATTTTAGAACTATGATGGTTAATAACTTTTTAATGAAGGACGAGCGACGGCTGAAACCTGTTGGTTACTCAAGGTCATGACCTTGACAACATATGTCAAGGTCATTGGAGGGGGGTCCCCTAATCGAAACATTTACCGAAAGAAGTTATTATGAATTTCTATGAAAGTACATATACTATTATTTATATATATATTTTTTTCAGGGAACGATTACAGAAATCAAAAACGAAAAAATTATCACCAGAATAAATTATGAGTTTTAATTTGTCATTTTTTTTCCTTTGAATTACTTAAAGTAAGAATTTCTTAATTTTCTTTTAAAAAAAAATGTTATAACTTTTGTGTTAATTTTTATGAAGAAATTATATTGTTACTTTAGTTCATATTATTTTTTTAAGTACTCTAACAAGGGAACAAAACCAAATGGATCTCCGATTTAAATGAGCTTTTAGTATGTTGTTCTATAGACAAAAATAAGAGACACGTATTTTTTTATAGGTGCGGAGTCGCATGTTAAGGGGGTGAAATCCTCCCTTGAATAAAATCGGTTTTTTTCTTTCGAAGCGAATATCTTCGAAACTATAAGAAATAGAAAAAAATTTCTGGAATAAAAATTGAATGGTTGCAAGAGTACTTTACAACTATAATAATAAAATTTTTTTTACATATATTTATTGTATACCCCACCTCCACTCTAATTTTCAAAAATTTTTTAATGAGTCTTATTTTTGTCTATACAACAACATACTAAAAGCTCATTTAAATCGAAGAGATCCACTTGATTGTGTTCCCTTGTAAGTAAGAGTTTCTCTGTAAGAATACTGAAAAAGGTAAATGTTATGTTTAATGAACATAATTATTTTTACATAGTTATATTATTTTATTTTTTTTGTTGAGAATATGAGATTAATGTGATTGATAAAAAAAACTGTAATGCAGTTAATGAAAAACTTGTGATTACTTATTTTTTGTTGTTAAAAGTACAAGAATAATGTGATTAATAAAAGACTAATGCCATGTTTTTATATTTTTATATGCAACATTTCCGAAATTAATCTTTTATTATAAAACGATTTTCTATGTTTAAGGTTTTACATTATCCCATTTAAAATGGTTCACCTCTATACGGCGATTAGAAGTAACCAATGGAGATTTTGTTTTTTTTATTAATCTCAGAAACATGCTCATGCAGTATACACTGATGATTCCGCAGAAATAAAGCCGCAGAAGATTATTGGATTGAGTTCTTTTCATCGTGTCTGTCAGGTATTTCACTGTATTTCGATGCGTTAAACGTCTCAGCGTAAAGATAGTCGATCGTAATTAACTACGGCTAAATCTACAATGTGCTTTTTGGTTCCTGTTTCTTGATGTATGCCTCTTGCCTTCTTGATCAAAAAGCCAAGAGACAAACAGAGACAAACAGCAAGAAACAGGAAACAAAAAACACATTGTAGAATTAGCCTAAGTCTTGGAACGTAAATTGTAGATTGATGAAAAACATCATGCGATGATCTGTGGCCCCTACGGCTGCGACTCACGTTTCACAACTGTTACGACTATCTTTATGCTGAGGTCCTTTTGCTATCTCTTAGTACAACTAAATTTTGAAATTCATTTCTAGAAAGAATAAGTAAGATTCTACGTTATTCAAGTAATCTCAGAATTATCTTGATATTATTGACGAAAGATATATCTTTGCTGCTTAAGGTCGCTATAAGCAACTTTGAGAACTATCTTCTGGATATTATAATTATCTACCGATAATTTACACTTGATAATTATCCAGAAGACGGTCCTCAAAATTACTTATAGCGGTCTTAAAGCAGCAAAGATATATCTTTCGTCAATGATATCAAGGTAATTCTGAGATTAGTTATGATATGTTGTAGAATCTTACTTATTCTTTCTACAACTTATTTCTCAGAATTATATTAATAACTGCATTCGGAAATGTCGCTCGGATGCCACCGATGTCTCGGATTCATCATCTTATCCTTGGTTAACATGTTAAACAAAGACGTGATAATAAATCCGAACGATGTTTTGACGTAAAATAAAATTGTAACAGAAATAAAATTATTATAATTTTACAATATGGAGTACATAAATGAAGAGTATTGTGACATGTTACTCATTTATGGCGAATGTGACAGAAATTCATACGAGGCTAGACGTATGTATGTGGAACGTTACCTTAATCGTAGACACCCAGAAGCAAACGTATTTCTAACTATTATTATTTATATTATTTTTAACTATTAATTACGCACATATGTGTATAATTAGGGTAACGTTCCACATACATATGTCTAGCCTCATGTGAATTTCTGTCACATTCGCCATAAATGAATAACATGTCATAATACTCTTCATTTGTTTACTCCATATAGTAAATTTATAATAATTTTATTTCTGTTACAATTTTATTTTATGTCAAAAATAGTTTATCGATATTATCACAAAAATGTTTACCATGCGAGACAAATGAACATAATTACGAATTTATTTTGACAGCTGATACATATCGTAATATTTTGCTATTGAATTGATATTTTACGATATACTATTCCCCGAGATTAATTATGCATATTAACTACGCACATGTGTGTATAATTAAAAATTAAAAATGTACAAATGTTTTTTCAAACAATTTTCTGAAAAATATTGCATGTTTATGGGGCCCTCGTGGTACATTCACCACTTGTCATATCGTCATGCCTGAGCGCGCGAAATCTCAGCTCTGTCATTAGCGAAATTTAAATGCGATTAATTTAAAACTATTATAGCCTCGACATTTTTTTATTAGAATTTCCCTCATAAAATTTACTCAAAAATACGTTCTTAAGATTAAATGCGGTAGTTGCGGGACACCCTATATATTATTAGTATAGCATTGTGTGTGTGCGTGTGTGTGTGTGTATACATACAGACACACACACAGGGTGTCCCAAGAGTTTCTTCCAATCGCTTTTGTATATATATTATATATATATTGTACTAATACACTGCGCAACGAAATTAACGCAATACCTGTTTACTCTGCAAAAATAGGCAAACTTCAAGATAGAATAACTTCGTCAAAAATCATCGTATCGAGATATTTAAAATGCTTTTTTAAATATCTCGAAACGATGATTTTTGACAAAGTTATTCTATTTTGAAATTTGTCTATTTTTGCAGAGTAAACAAGTGTTGCATTAATTTCGTTGCGTAGTGTATATATTATATTAAGTATATGTAGATACTAATAAAATAATAAGCATCTTTAATAAGAATATTCACAATCTGATGTTAAAGAAAATCTTAAATTTGTGAATAATTTATTGCGAAAGATATTACCTCGAACAAAGTTCGAATCCGGATGATATGCAGATTTAAGATTTTCTTTAACATCTGATTATAAATATTCTTATTGAAGATGCTTATTAGTATCAAAAAATTATTAAATTACTTGTACAATTTAATAAGTGGTATATTACTATTCTAATCCTGATTATGAATGCGTTTTAAGACCGAAAAAGATATTTCAAAGAGGCGCGCGTAATTAGATTATGCAATCAGAATGTAATGTATGTATACATTAATTCACATAGAAATATGTATTTAAGCACTAACATCCACTTCGACCGAAAATAAATATTTCTCATATTTAATTTAATTTTAGTATTCTACAAAATGAAAAATGTAACGCTTTTATTGTTTAGATTTATCCTCAGATTTGAAAAAAATCGTAAATCATGAGGTTAAAACGGAGATCAGTTTAGATGGAAAGGAAGCTGATAAACGTATTGCTGTGGGAAATGTCATTAATGGAAAAGTATACTTATTTTGTTTTATATTTTTTTTAGTCGACTTTCGATATCATTATATGTACGCGTAGTGATCGTTTACTGTATATATTTATAATTATTACAATTTATTAGTCATATGTTTTTAGGTTCATTTAGGAAGAAAATTTTCTTAGCTGAAATGGTATATGATAGTTGCTTTATGCTTTCTTTAAAGAGTGGTTCACGATTTGTAAAAAATATTGCCGTTGCAGTTTTTGGTATTCAGATACTGCGTAATTCTACGGTTACTGGCAGGGTCAGTAACCGGTGTAAAAGTAGCAATAGTGCACAGAAAGCTCGACCTGCACTGGATCCCACAACATTACAAGCAATTCATGGTAATAATTTAAATTCTTAATACATTTATATATATGTATAATATATATGTATATATTTCGATATATAATTTATATAAGGTGTTCCATAATTTTTGACACAGCGCTCGTGTGCAAAAAGACTAAACTAAGTCAGAAAGTCCTCTACTGTTTTGCAATTATTGTAAACTTTTTTTGGTAAAACTTCTGTTTAGGGAAGCAATTTCCGATGACCTTGACCTTGACATATGTTGTCAAGATCATGACCCTCAGTGACCTCCACAGGTTTTAGCCGTCACTTAAAAAGTTATTAGAAAGAAAAAAAGTTTAAAAAATAACATTGTATTTCTAATAGATGCACTGCTTTATAAACAAATTCAGTGCTTTACAAACAGATTCACCATTTCAAAAATAAACATATTTTGTATTAAAATGTAATAATTATTCTAAATTATAATCTACAATTTAATAGTTTAGAATTATATAACTATTTCATTTGTACACAGTAATATATCGAAAATCAAGAGATTAAATCACAAAAAGATTCATTTTCTAGTCTATTTTTTATTGTAAATAATAATATTGTACAATTTTTTAATTTTCTATAGACATATATGAATATTATATGAGAAAAAAAGGGACAACTGAAAGTATAATCGGGTTGGAGCTTAATAAAGTATGTTATTACATTTCGTCGAAAATTTCGGATTTAATAAAAACAGAAGGAGGTAGAGGAAAACATGATTAATTTTTTCAAAATAAATTTTCAATATAAATTTTAAAGATATTAAGTAGTAAGAAAACCACTAAAAAATTTTTTTACAATTTCTCAAAATTTTAAAAAGTATTGCATTTTAGTTGATACAATATCCTCATATTTAATAAGATATATCTATAAACCTGTAAAATCAGCTACTAATATGCGCATTACAGCTAAAGTAATTTTTATTTTTAAATTTTGTGTGCTTATCAAATTTAACTCCACCTATTCGAAAGATGTAATAATAGACTTTCAATTTTTTTATACTTTTGCAATGCGATCATTCTAATATATGTATATATATATGATAAAATTTTGGTTTTTTTAAATATATACTATACAAGGTGTCCACAAAATCGAAGCCAATACTTCAGGAAGTGATTCGTGAGCTAAAAGAAGTAAGAAAAGCTATATAAACATAGGTCCGGAAATAAGTCGTTTCCGAGTTATAACCACTTTTTTGTTAAGAAATTGAAATTTTATTTTCATAATTACGCAATCATAATTTATTTCACAGCGTTTCAACATAATTACATGTTTTATTTTTTAATTGTTTCATTTTTTATTTTTTTATTTTCCGATATTTGTAAATATGGTTACTGCATTATTTTTAGACAAACATAAACAGGTGAAATAGAATTAAATGAAATGTATAACAGATTAAATTAAATATTCATTTTAGCCGTGTAGCAGAAATTATTTAAATCGAAATTATGGCCAGAGATGGATAGGGTGTGGAGATCCGATTGCCTGGCCCCCAAGATCATCAGATATGAATCCACTTGATTGTTATTTATGGGCCGGGTTACGTAAAGTCACTAGTTTACAGAAATGCGCTCAATAATATTACTTACTTAAAACAAAGAATAATCTATGGATTCGAAGAAATGAGGAGGAATCGAACTGTTTTTCAATGAGTTCGAAATTCCTTTGACAAAAGAATAAGGGCCTGCATTCATGCTGAAGGTGATCATTTTGAATATTAATCTGTTACACATTTCATTTAATTCTATTTAATCTGTATATGTTTATCTAAAAATAATGCAGTAACTATATTTACAAATACCGGAAAATAAAAAGTAAAAAAGTTTAAAAATAAAGCCTATAGTTATTTATGTTGAAACACAGTGAAATAAATTATGATTGTATAAATTAAGAAAAATAAATTTCAATTAAAATGTTAACATAAAAGTGGTTATAACTCGGAAACGACTTATTTCCGGACCTATGTATACATATAGATATATGTATATATATCGGGTGAGGCAATAACTTTGTCCACCTTCAATATCTCCGCTATTTTTGGAGATATGAAAATATTGTTATCACAAAAGTTGTAGGGCATCAAGAGAACTATAACATATGCTAGTCATAATTTTTTAGATGGAGGCGCTTCTGAGATTTCAAGGTCAACTTCATTTTTTTAAATTGAATTATATGAATTTTTTGCCATATGATTCCCCTAATTATTCTGTACATAAAAGTATTAAGGTGGAGATATAAAAAAACCAATAGTTTACGAAATATTTTACACATTCTTTTGGTGCATATTGACAAAAAATGTTTAATAATTCGTGAACTATTAACTTTTTGATAATCGTACCTTAATGCTTTTGTAAACAGTATAATGAAGTGAATCGATTGACGTGAATCAATTTTTTTTCATTTTGTAGACTTTTGTTACGTGTTCAAAAAAATTTGAGAAAATTTTCGACTTTCTAACATTACAGCTTAAAAAGCTTTTCCTACAAAATTGTTTTTAAAAATTGTTCCTAAAATTTTTTGTTACTGATTGTGAGTTATGACTCACATATGGCAGATTAAATGAAAGGAGCTTTTTGACTTTAATTACTCGTAACTCTGTTAAAAATCGTCGAATCATAATAAAAAATACAAATTCTTAAAGCTTTTATATTCTATTAAATGATATAATTGTCAATTTTTTCTAAAAACAATGTAGACCACTTCTTATTTAAAAAAATACGAAAAATGGGCATTTCATACTTATAATGACTTCATACATTACACATGTGTATGCTAACAACAGTTTTCTATTTATAAAAATTTTAGGAAATAAGAAAAATCCAGTCATCTGTGCCGATGAATACAAAGGTCGCTCAAAAAATTAACTTAATAGGAGAAGAACAACCAGAGGTCTTAGAACAAGTAGAAGTCTTAGAACAATCAGAGGTCTTAGAACAAACAGAGGCCTTTTCAAATACTGAGTCAAATGCTAATTCAGAAACTGAAGAAATTTCCGAATATGAAAGTTATTCTGAAGAAGAAATTAAAGATTCCAATAATAAAAATACTACAGTTGAAGCTAAATTTGATGAAAAACTTAAATCCAATCGGAGAAGAGGAAGAGAAGAGATATCCCAGCAGAAGAAGTAGCAAGAAATTTCCAGATTTTGTAATATATAACGCCACTCATACTACTCAGGAACCTAATGATCCCAAAACTTTTGAAGAAGCCATTAAACGAGAAGACAGCTTCCGATGGAAACAGACAATGAAAGAAGAGCTTGAGTCAATGGCAAGTAACAAAGCCTGGTTACTGGTGGATCCTCCGAAGAATAAAATTGTCAAAAATAAATGGGTGTTCCGGACCAAACGAAATTCAGCTGGTGAGATTGTCAGATATAAAGCTCGACTTGTTGCGAAAGACTTTACTCAAGAATTTGGTATAGATTACTTTGAAACTTTTTCACCCGTAGTAAGACATTCGAG
>NW_017280400.1:0-531 GCF_001594065.2 Cyphomyrmex costatus | reverse complement strand
CTTTTCGTGGTAATATATTAATACTATTTAACTCTTGATAGTTCTGCGATAGTTTTAAATATGTATCATATCGGTCAGCAGTCAGTAGAACTTAAAACAATAACATATTTACATGATAACAGCACGGTTTATTATCGGTGAGCCGGGTGAGGGGGTGACGTGCGACTCGTGTCCGCCCTTGCACATCAAAACAATCCCCAAGGCTGCTTTCACTAACCGTGTAATATTAACGCGTCAATTTTACATATTTATTCTTTATTCGTCAAACGCAATCGCATATATAAAATAAAATTATTAAATAAATGTAAAACAGTTGCTTTTCATAGTAATATATTATGTGCGGTGCGGTGTTGTGAGAGAAACAGCGAAAGCTAGACGTAGACGATTCGAGAATCAACCGAAGGTTGCACTGTCCCCCTCACATCACCCCTCCGTGTGCAGTCCAAATGCCCAATGACGACCGAATTGCGAATGGCATTGATCCGTGCACGATGCAGTGTGGTAAGGGGGACAGCGAAAGCTAGAAGCAAA
>NW_017280399.1:0-292 GCF_001594065.2 Cyphomyrmex costatus | reverse complement strand
TCACCACATTGTACACATTGGACACATTGTCCACATTGGACACATTGTCTACATTGGACACATTGGACACATTGGACACATTGTTCACATTGTCCACATTGGACACATTGGATACATTGAAGACATTGTCCACATTGGACCCAGTGGACACATTGGACACATTGGACATTTTGCAAACATTGGTCTCATTGTCTACATTGTCCACATTGGACACATTGTCCACATTGTTCACATTGTCCACATTGTACAATTGGATACATTGTCCACGTTGGACACATGGGACACATTGTCC
>NW_017280398.1:34725-37477 GCF_001594065.2 Cyphomyrmex costatus | reverse complement strand
ATTTTAAAGTTCCTCCCGGTATTCTACACAGTGTTCTTGGAATAATGAAGAGCAAAGGAGAAATCAAACAAAAGAATGGAAGTTAACAACACTATGTTTAAATTAAAAAAACTAATTTATTGAGAGGCAAGAAAAATCAAAATTTTAATAGAAAGTTAAAAAATATCACTAATAAAGTGGTAGCATAATTACTGTTCTCGTTTACTGTTAGTTTTACTTTATTCGTTGATTTTATAATTGTTACTTTTATATTGATTAAAAATGTAATAAAAATGCTCAAATTATATCTGTTGCTAGTGGCTTACTAATCTTGTTTATTACTTTGGTTATTTGAATCATCGATGTCGGTAGAGTTATTATTTGAAGGGCCCTCGAGCGCGTGCAAAAGCGAGGAAAACTTTGCTCCAAGTTCTAGGTTTTAACAATCATTTTTCCCGTAATCCTTTTTTAAGAGAATATTTATTACTATTATACAGCTACCGAAAAAGTGAGTTTGTAGTGATTCTGTAGCTAGGAAATAAAAATAAAGATACAAATCTTGAATTGTACGTCAGGTTAGGGAACCTGTCATTTTACACGTGCCTCTGGATTTATTTTTATTATTTCCTAGCTACAAAATGACACCAAGCTCACTCATTCGCCACCTCTAATATTAATACATATTCCCTTAAAAATAGATTTGGAATTAAGATAGATTTGGAATTATGCATTTTCGCTCCACACCGGATTGGTAGATACAGCGGGTCACGTGAATATCACGTGATTAGTCCCTCCCCCATCGGCGCAACGTTTCACCTTCCTTATTACACCATGGTTATTATGAACGTCAACCAAGAATACCGAAGGTACATTGTAAAAATTATGTCGAAGATGTTGTTTGGCAATATACCGATGCTGATTTTATTTTAAAAGTCATTTTCGGTAAGTTATTTAATTATATTAATAACATACAGTTTAAACTCAATAAACGTGATAATAATGTGTTCTTGTTTTTTTTCCATAGTCTCAGTCGACTAACTTTTCGGTTCTTATTGGAATTATTAAATGAACAATTATAAAAAAATAAAAAAAATAAAATAAAGAAATGAAATAAAATAAATAAAATAAAAAAATAAAAAATAAATAAATAAAATAAATAAATTTACTTTCTGATTTTCTCTTGTACATAGGTTATGTCAATTTTTATATTTGAATTCGAAGTATGAATAAATAAGTGTGACTACAAAAAGCTGAGAGACGACAAAAAAATTATTAATCTATTCACTTCTTGCTTTCTCATTATCTTCTACCGAAACAATTAATTTATATTCGGTGTTACTCTCAGCGTCAATTAACACCAACTCCACCATCTTATCCGTCATCTTGTGCTGTAGCTGCCTTTTGGTAGCATGCACTTATGACGACATACACGCAGCACTGGCAATCAATTTTGGAACACAGCCAAAATTAGTGACGTCTTTGCTCTCTCGCAGCACTGCCACAGCGTGCTACGATGGTTTTTGGAACGGTGTTGACAGTGCTGCCAGCGCTGGCAAACAATTTTGGAACACAGCCGATGTCAGCGCTATAACATGCTATAGTTTACGTTACGCATACTACTATTGAAATTTCAGAGGTAAAAGCGCGCTTTTTTGTTCTGAATACGGACTATTATGGACTTTGTCAACTTGAACGTGCCCATTGTTTGTTTGGAGAAAAGATCGAGTAATTAATAAAAGGTAATCCAATACGTTTTTTCGTAAATATTTGATTATATAGTTTCTTAAAAAGTGATCGCAAAAATCGCCCGTTTTTTAGGTTCTCAGTTTTGGAACTGAGCTATTAAATTTTACCTCATATTAAGATCAAATTTTATCTTATATTCAGACATGAATTATAGAGAAAATTTTAAAGATGAAGTGACAATTATTATTATCAGAAATGGAAGGAGTGGAATCAAACGAATTGTCGTGACCCGGAGGGGATCACGTATTACGTATATGCGAAAATTCGTTTGATTCCTCATATTTCTGATAATAATACTATCACAGCTGGAGGGGGGCTCCAGCTACGATAGCATGTAATATTCCTCCAGCTATGATAGCAATTGTCACCTCAACCTGAAACTTTTTTGTAATTAATATCTCATTGTAGGATCATTTGGCACATATATAGTTCAGTCCAAAAATTGGGAGTCTACAAAAACGGGGGAAAAATTTTTTTATATATTTAATGAACTACATGGGTTTTACTATTTAATTTATAAAGTATTACAATTTTACTACTGTTATATTGAACAGGTGATCTGATCTCGTCTGGACAGGTGTTTTTTATTGTGACTTTTTGTGCGAAAACGTGAGTATTAACAGTTATTGATATAAGATTTTCACAGGGAATGGAAGTAACTCGTTACTTGTAACGAAGTTACAGTTACAAGTTACTTTTTTGGTAACTTTACTGGTAACTGCGTTACTTTCTTTTTTTGGTAACTGTAACTGTAACGAGTTACATTTTTTGGGTAACGGTAACGAAATTTACAGTTACTTTTGTCGTTACTTTGCACACGATTAAACACGGTTCGATTGGATACATGCTATCTATAGCGCTTATCAATAAGACTTGAAAGCCCTTAGACATTCGGCCGTTATGATTCAGTAATTATTTTACACTTCTATCTTCTATGTAATACATAGGACATACAAATATTTCAGTTTGCTGCATATTTTACAGGTTTTAGAATTACAAAATTGTGTTTAAAAAAAATTAAAAAATA
>NW_017280398.1:32759-34523 GCF_001594065.2 Cyphomyrmex costatus | reverse complement strand
AAAAAAATGCAAAAGTACATTTTTAAATTGATTTTAAAAAAGTAACGGAAAAGTAACGAAAAGTTATTTTTCAAGTAACGGTAACTGTAACGAGTTACTTTTAAAAAGCGATAACTGTAACTGTAACTAGTTACATTTTTTACTCGGTAACGAGTAACTGTAACTAGTTACTTTTAAAAAGTAACTTTCCATTCCCTGGATTTTCAGTGGAACATTTTGTATTTATATAATCTACAAAAATAATTTATATAAATATAAAGAGGACAAAGAGCCAAAAGTAAACTAAAACAAACGTTTCGACTCCGATCGGGTCATTTTCAATACACAAAGTATACGGGGTGTCCATTAAGTCGCGGACCGGGCTAATAACTTGAAAGAAAAAAAAATTTTGAAAAATGCCGAAACACGTGAAACGATTTTTCAAAAAATCTATCTTTTGAGGGGGGTTACGACCCCCCATCCTCAATGGGGCACGTGGGGCACAAGGGGGGTCGAAAATCTTAAATGGCAACATAGGTCGAGTGGGGGCTCATTGGAAAGGTCTTTTCGAGACGAATCCAAAACACTACTCATAGAGGGCGCTGTGTTCACTTTTGGCGGAAAAATGCAATTTTGAAGATTTTTTACTCCGAAACATTAAAAAAAAGTTTAGTATTTCCATAATTACAATAAATGCTCAAAATGTCTGCCCTCCTGTGCTTGACAATGAGCTAGCCGCAATGAAAACTCGTATCTCACATTTCTCAGCATTTCGACAGTAATTGTATTCATTTCGTTAGGCATAACAACACTAGGCATAGAGGGCGCTACGGTCATTTCTATCTGAGTAATTTCATGGTAAAATTCGCACATCTCCACGAAAAATGTTTCTCGCAAGTGATATTGCTTCAGAGAAAATACATAAATATAGCATCCGATATCGAGCAGTTAACGATTATTTTGGTCAGAAATCAGCTTGTATTGTTATGTTGATTTGAACTGTTATTGATTCCCAAATAGATGGATAGGAAGACGTGGTACAATAGAATGGCCACCAAGATCTCCTGATTTAACACCTCTTGACTTTTTTCTGTGGGGCTACTTGAAGGAACGAGTTTATAAAACAAGACCTGTCAATATTGAATATCATTAACCGAATTAATGAAATAATTAATGAAATGAATACAATTACTGTCGAAATGCTAAGAAATGTGAGATACGAGTTTTCATTACGGCTAGCTCATTGTCAAGCACAGGAGGGCAGACATTTTGAGCATTTATTGTAATTGATAAATGGGCATGTTTATCACACAATTGAGAGGCAAGGGGACTCACTTAAATAAAGCACCCCGAAGAGATGTAAATCCGCTCGTGCGACCTCCACGCGGTACATCTTGGGTTATGCTAACACCGACGGTAACAGATAATAATTACTTCGACAATACCGAAGTATTGAAATCATCCGATCAAGGTAAAACCCCAAAAGATAGATTTTTTTAAAATTGTTTCACGTTTTTTGGATTTTTTAGAAATTTTTATTTTTTCTTGATTTGCAAGATTAACTATCTTAGCCGAGCCCTCTATGAATAGTGTTTCGAATTCGTCTTGAAAATACCTTTCAAACAAGCCCCCACTCAACTTATGTTGCCATTTAAAATTTTCATCCCCCCTCGTGCCCCTCGTGCCCCCTTGGGGGTAGGGAGTCGAAACCCCCCTCAAAAGATAGATTTTTTGAAAAATTGTTTCACGTGAGTAGAGGTTACAGGCGGGTTCAGAGCCAGGGGG
>NW_017280398.1:13129-32524 GCF_001594065.2 Cyphomyrmex costatus | reverse complement strand
TTTTTTTCAAAAGCCGCCAACCCCCTCCCCCTCCCATATACTAAGAGAGTTCTGGACCACGGATACAGATTCTTCGTCACCACCAGGCGGCGCTAGTGTCGCGGGGAAGGTACTGGCGCGGACATTTTCAAAAGCTGCCACCCTTCACCCCCTCCCCCCCTGAAAACATGCTTATTCGATGTAATTGATACTCGTGCTCGAAAAACAAGTATTAAATTAAATAGCGTTCTCATGGCGGTTCCTTTTACGATATTTTTCTCTTAGGAGATATCGGTGGTGACGCGTTCGAGCGCCTATGATTTGGCTGCTGAACGAAACTGTATCACAGGAAACGAAAGTGATCCTCCAATAGAAGTATTAAATTAATATACGCTATTTATCGCGATAACGATATTATTCTCTTAGGAGATATCGGTGGCAACGCGTTCGAGCGCCGATGGCTGCTGAACGAAACTGTATCACAGGAAACGAAAGTGATATTTCAACGCGCGAAAACAAGTATTAAATTAATTTGCGCTATCTTTCGAGATACATTTCTAGGAAGACGCGTACTGAGAGGTCAGTAGGGATAAAGACAAAGGGATGAAGAAGTTGGAAATGAAATATATAATGAGTCGTAAGCGCACCGTGTCACAGTAGATGTCACGAATCGATTGTGTTAAGACGCGAGAGTACAATAGATAGAGCGAACATTTAAAATATGGATCCCGATGATGTCGGGAATGACGAAGCGATTGGGGATGTAAACTTTGAAGATGTGATGGACGTTGAGTCTTCCGACGAGAGTGTGCAATCGGACGATACGGGGTGCGTTAGCGATCTGGAGAAAAATACCGATCGTTTAGTAAAAATTGTGTCAGCCGCGCAAATCCGAGCATTGTGTTCTCGCATGAAGTTTTGTCAAATCCAGTGCTACTATTCGACAGGTGGAGCGCTAGCGGTATGTGCCGAGTGTATGCAGAGAATCGCGGACGCTGGCGTTGGTGAGATGTTGTTGATAAGGAAGCACGATACTGATTTCACCGATACATTCGAAGCCCGGACGTGCTCCAATTGTCGTGAACTGATGCGTCAAGTATACCCGTGCAACGCATGTCCCATATGCACAGCGTAAAGAAAAATAAAATGGCAATCAACGAATCATCGCATCGTTTGCTGGACGAAGATTGGGACGATTATTTTGAATGTGTGAACAATCTTGTCGACGTCGAAAATTTACCGGGAAAGGATGTGCGGGCATCGCCGGTGCATGTAATTCGAGAGATACATGGTGATCGCTTAATAGAAAATGTTAATATCGAAGACAGTGAATTTTCCGACGAAGATGAAGACGAAGATAGAATAAAAAACCTGTCATATACCGAGGTAAATGAGTGGATGTTTAATTACAAAGAATATAATAGAAATTTTCTGTATCAAATTCTTGAAGTGAATTCGGTTCTCAATAATCCGCAGAGAAAAGACGATAGTGCGTGGACATCGCCGGTGAATATAATTCGCGATCGGGAGATAGACGGTGAGCGCGTCGTGGAAAAAACATACATTGAAGGATTCCCAGCTTACGGATAGTCATTGCGCGCGCGAGAAGCGTACACGCGATTACGAGACGAGTGTATGATTCGTGAAACTGGAAATGTCAATGCATCAAAAATTGATTTTTCAGGGTATATCGCGAATACACTTCAATACTGCAAGTGCGTTACGATGTACACGTATAGTCGTAAAAGTGCCGAAGTGGTGATGCTAAAATGTAAAAATTTACGGTTTCGCAATCAAGAAAAGGATCCTGCTATAAAGAAACTATTTCGTGACGGGTGTGCTAAGGACTACTGTGAGTGCCGAAAGCGTATATCGTCCTTCTTCTACAATGAAAAGGTGGTCGGACTCTATGATATTGTAAACATGCAGAGATGTTGCGAAACGTGTGAGCAAATTACGTGCAAGTGCGCAGAATAAAAGTTTTCTAAAAAATGGAAAACCACGAGCGAGTGGAACGTGAACTGCTGGAGCAGTGCGACCGCGTCGCTACCCTGGCGGAGTGTTTCGCGTGGATGCAACGATGCGACGAGTGCGTCGAGAGCTTGGAGGAGCTCTGCCGCACCAAGCGTCCGCGTCTTGCCGTCGGGCACAGACAATCCGCGGTGGCGAGGATCGCGCGACTCGCGGGTGCGAGGACGCAGTTGGAACGACGGTTCGTGCACATGGGTGGTGGTGGTGGTGGTGATCGCGATAGATCTCTAGCGTGGCGCGAGATCGACGCCGCGTTCGAGAGGCGCGTTCTAACAGGTGCGGTGATAAATTTTGAACACATAGAACCGCGACAGTTTTTGGAAGACGCCGGTAGTGTGGCGCTCAAGCGTGTGCGGAGCGCTATAGAGAGACACGGTAGCGTGAAAGTGAACACCGCGTTCAACGGTGAGTTCATTGCGGGCGATAAACGCACCGTGATGGGTATAAACAGTAAAAACTGCGAATTGTATCCAGCGTCGAATGTGCGCGAGTGGTACGTGTCGCGCGTTATCGAGCCTACGTTGGCGTCGCTCGAAGAGCACCAGGAGCGTGACAGCGGGTGGGCGCTCTCGCGAATCCTGAACTTGACGGTGAACGTGAACAAACTTAATCCTATGCACGCGGGATGCTACGTCGAAGTGCCGAAGAAAATTAAGGACAAGCACGCGCTGGTTAACGTAAGTTCGAACGACAATGCGTGTTTCGCGTGGTCGGTAGTAGCCGCTCTGTACCCCGCAGAAAATCATGTGTATCGGGCATCGTCGTATCCGCATTACTCTACAGTGCTCAACTTCGCGGATATCGAATTTCCAGTGAAATTAAAAGACATTTCGAAATTCGAACGCTCGAACAATGTGTCGGTCAACGTCTACGGTATCGAGGACGGGGACATCCTACCTCTTCGGCTCACCGACGACAAGAAAGAGAGGCACGTCAATCTCCTGTACGTGCAAGACGGCGACACAGGACATTTCGTGACGATCAAGCATCTATCCCGACTCGTAGGATCGCAACTCTCCAAAAAGAAGAATAAGAAATTCTTTTGTGATCGGTAAGTATAATAAATAAAAAATTAAATATTAAGAAAAAAATTTTTTTTACTAATGTATGTTTTTTTTCAGTTGCCTCCATTATTTTTCCTCCAACGAAAAATTGGAGATCCACAGCGAGGACTGCGGTAAATTAAACAAGTGCGCTATCCGCCTACCTAGCGAGGAGAAAAAGTGGTTGGAGTTCCACAACTACGGTATGAAGGAGCGGGCGCCGTTTGTAGTATACGCCGACCTGGAGTGCGTCTTGCGAAAGACGGAAGACGCCGCAACATCGACATCGTCGTACGCGTACCAGCAGCACGAGGTATTTAGTATAGGGTACTACGTGCGGTGCTCGTACGACGACACGTTATCAGCGTATCGATGTCAGCGCGATAACGACTGCGTCAGCTGGTTCGCGCGCCAGCTCGAGGATTTGGCGCACCGCGTGAAAAATATAATAACGACCAACCGGCCTATGGATTTCACGCGAGACGACTGGCAGAAATTCAACAGTGCGACGCACTGTCATATCTGTGAGAAACCGTTCGCGCCGGGTGATGAGCGGGCACGCGATCATTGTCACCTCACCGGGCGATACCGCGGCCCAGCGCATAAGGGCTGCAACGTGAATTATAAGGACTCTCTGTACATTCCGGTTGTATTCCACAACCTATCGGGATACGACGCGCACTTCGTTATAAAAGAAATCGCTACAAAATTCAAGGGGAAAGTAGATCTACTTCCTCTGACTAAAGAAAAATACATTTCGTTCACTAAACACGTTAAAGACACTAGTGACGAAGATTCGCGAAATTGCGTTAAATTAAGATTTATCGATTCTTATAAATTTTTGAGTTCGAGTCTAGATAAATTAGCGTCTTATCTCGAGAAGGATAAGTTAAAAATTGTGAGATCCGAATTTTCGAGTCTGTCGGACGAAGATTTCAATCTGCTTACTCGTAAAGGAGTATTTCCTTACGAGTACGTAGATTGCGTCGAAAAACTGAACGATACACGCTTACCGCCGCGTGAATCGTTTCACAGCTCGCTGACGGGTGATACAGTGTCCGAGAGCGATTACGCGCACGCCGCGAACGTATGGAAGCGGTTCTCCGTGCGAACCCTCGGCGAGTACAGCGATCTGTACTTGAAAACCGACGTATTGTTATTGACCGTCGTTTTCGAAAATTTTCGCGAAAGTTGCGTCGCGAGTTACGGTCTCGATCCCGCGCATTACTACACATTGCCCAGTTTCACGTGGAACGCTACGCTGAAACACACGCGCGTGAAATTCGAGTTACTCACCGATATAGATATGGTGATGTTTATCGAGCGCGGTATACGCGGTGGCCTTAGCCAATGTTCCGGCAGATACGCAAAGGCTAATAACAAGTACATGCGTTCGTACGACTCGTCGAAACCGTCGTCGTACCTGATGTACTACGACGTTAACAATCTGTACGGATGGGCGATGTGTCAGCCACTGCCCTGCGCGGATTTTCGATGAGTCGAAGACGCCGCGAACTTCGACGCGAACGCGATCGCTTCGGATTCGCCCACCGGGTATATTCTCGAGGTAGATCTCGAGTATCCACAACATCTTCACGACGCGCACGCTGACCTACCGTTCTGCCCAACGCGCGATAAGCCGCCCGGCAAGCGCGAGAATAAACTGCTCGCGACTCTGTACTATAAACAGCGTTACGTCATTCATTACCGTAACCTTCAGCAATGCATACATCACGGCCTTCGCGTAACGAAGATCCATCGCGTGTTACGATTCGCTCAATCAGCCTGGCATCCTGATTACATCAAATTGAATACGCAATTCAGAACGCGCGCGAAAAACGATTTTGAAAAAAATTCATAAAAATTGATGAACAACGCGGTATTCAGCAAAACGATGGAGAACGTGCGCGATCGCGTCGACGTTAAATTAGTCACTACATGGGACGGGCGGTACGGCGCGGAGGCATTGATCGCGAAACCGAATTTCCACAGCCGCAGCGTCTTTGCGGAAAACTTAATCGCCGTTGAATTGCGTAAACTCGAGGTGAAGTTCGACAAGCCGATTTACGTAGGTATGTGCATACTCGACATATCAAAAGTCTGCTTGTACGAGTTTCACCACGAGTACATGGTACCTATGTTTAAGGAAAATTGTAAAATTATGTACACCGACACGGACAGTCTCATATATCGCGTCGAATGCGACGACGTGTACGCGGCGATGAAACGCGATATAGCTAGATTCGATACGAGCGACTATCCGACGGACAACGCGTACGGTATGCCTCTCGCGAACAAGAAGATGCCCGGCCTTATGAAGGACGAAAACAACGGCGCGATAATGACCGAGTTCGTTGGACTCAGAGCGAAGATGTACGCGTTGCGCGTGGACGGAAAGAGAGAGACAAAGAAGGCAAAGGGTGTAAAGAGCAGCGTCGTAGCGCGAACGATAACGTTCGACGATTACACCCGATGCTTGAACGAAGAGATGGAAATGACGCGTAGACAGTCGTGTATACGATCGAAGTTACACCAAGTGTACACGGTGTCGGAGAAGAAAATCGCTCTGAGTCCGTGCGACGACAAACGGTACGTCGTACCGGACTCGACGGAGACGTTACCGTGGGGACATTGGCGGATACCATTGTAGTATAGTTTGTGATTTTTATACGTGTTTTCGACTTAGCATTACTTTTACTTTTAAACGTAATTTTATACTTTTATATACGTAATATTATACTTTAATTTTATATATGTATTTTATACTTATACTTTAATTCATATATATGTATTTCTTAATATTTTATACTTATACTTCAATTCTTATATATGTATTTCTTAATATGTATTTTTATATTGAGTTTTATATATGTATTTTATACTTTTACTTATACTTGCACTTATACTTTTACTTATACTTATACCTATACCTATACTTATACTATACGTATATATATGTATTGAGTTTTAGGTATGTATGTATTGAGTTTTATGTATTTTATACTTATACTTTTTAATTCATATATATGTATTTTATACTTATACTTTAATTCTTATGTATGTATTTCTTAATATGTATTTCTTAATATGTATTTTTATATTGAGTTTTTATATATGTATTTTATACTTTTACTTATACTTGCACTTATACTTGTACCTATACCTATACTTATACTGTACGTATTTATGTATTGAGTTTTAGGTATGTATGTATTGAGTTTTATGTATTTTTTTACGTTTTTGAAATGTATCTTTATACTTCGCATTTATTGTACTCGCGTAATGTTATAGTACTTGATTCTTATATATGTTAAAAATAATTACATGTATGTATGTGAAGGAATAAATAAAGAGTAACAATGATATTCTAATACATTTATATATTTTTTATACGAATAAAAAATTAATTCAAACGACATCGTTTTTATTTATCCATGAATTGTGCGATCCATCGAATCCCAACCACTTGACGTACACCTTGTCTCCTTTCTTACGCAGTACTTTCTCCACGAGATACACGTCGGGATTAGCGACGCGACGTAACTCGTGCTCGTAGAACCCTCCAGCGACCGGTTTTCCGCGGTAATCTTCCAGAAGATACGTCACGGGATTAGTTTTCTGTACTTTGACGATTCGAAACACTTCCGTGGTCCAATTTGGCGTGTAACCCTTCTCAAAGATCGTCTTGTACTTGCTCACGCGTACCGCGTCGCCTACTTTAAATTTTGCGGGACCGGCGACCTTTATCGCGCTGTACACTGTGTCCAAAAGGCTTTCGGCGATAGCTGGAGTTACGTCAGAAGGTCGCATGCCGATGGTGCGATGCTTGCGCGTGTTGTAATCCGACACGAGACGCGGCAGCGTGTCGACCCACTTGTAATTGCCGTTGAGCGTAAACATCTTCCACATGTCGTTCTTAAGCGTGCGATTGAACCGCTCGACCACCGACGCTTTCAACGTCGAATACGTGGAATAATGATTAACGTCGTGCTTTTTCAAGACTTTCCGCACATCGGCGTTGTAAAACTCCTTTCCCATATCCGTTTGCAGATTCTTCGGACATCTTCCGCTCTCTCGAATTATTTCAGCGATAGCGTCAGCGGTCTCGCTACCGCCCTTGCTCTTGAGCGGCACGGCCCACGCGTACTTGCTCAACACATCGATGACGGTGAGTATGTAGTGACGACCCTTGTTGTAACTCGAGTACGGTCGCATCTCGACGATGTCGGCCTGCCACAGATCGTCGTATCCCCGTACTATGACGCGTCTTCGTGGAAAATTTCTTCTCGCCGAAGCGTGCAATTCCTCGACGAGCCTGCGTCTCTCGGAGCTGACTCTTTTTTCTTTCATGATTCGTCGTGAAAAAAATATAACAATAATACTTTATTCGATGACACCGATCGACTGACTCGTTTCGTCGATACGCGATTTAATTTATAATAAGACCGGCTTCGCGAAGTTCCTCGATGATCGACAGCATCTCGTTGCCGTGAGCGGTGTTGCCCGCTCGTTGCGAAGCGTCGAGCAACCGTAGACGATCCACCAACTCGTTGGGATCGTCCCAGTGCACGTACTCGATCGCGTCGTCGTTCAACGTCATGGCGCGAGGTAATCCTTTTCCAGATTTTTTCTTAGGTGTGACCAACGGCTTGATTATGTTCTTGTACTTGTATCCCCTGTTGGCCAGTACTCGACCCTGCGAATGATGCTTGTGCTTGTGCGCGTTCGTCGCCTGCAGCATGCTCTTGTACTCGCGCATGTCTTGTTCCGTTCGAAGCATATCGTCGGGAATTCTCTTGAAAATCAGCTCGTAAAGGCCGGGTGTACCGGCGTATCGCACGCCGTCGATAATTATGTTATCCGCGTCATCCACGTCGAAACGCTTACTGCCGAGCATCAATCCGTCCTTGTCCAAGTAAGCGCCGTACACGCGATCCATACCGCTCTCATTGTGTCCTCGTAGGACAGGCTCGACGTACTTTAGACTCAGCGGGCCCATATGAATTCGTGATTTCTCTCGGTTCTCCGATGAATCATTCTGATCGGGTATCGCGTGCGTCGCGTACGTCGTTTCGGAAACGTCGTCGAACGACTCCGACGGTTGGGCAGGTGCATGCGGTGTGGAGGTTATCGGCTCGAGCGTTCGATCGAATAAATGCGTGCGCGGAGTCACGAAGAAATCTCCCACATCCTCCTCCTCCTCATCCTTCTTCTCCTTGCGTTTAGGGGTAGCGTCAGGCGACTCTGTCTTTATCGCGCGCACGGTGGGACTACTGTCTGCGATCTGTCGCAACGGTTCAACGATAGGCTTGAAACGCCTGTCCAGCGCAATGTCCTCGTCGATTCTACCGGTCTTCAGAGCGCGATGTTTCTTGCGGATCGACTCGCTCGTCCTCTCGATCTCCCTCACGATTTTTTCACGCTCTCGAGACATGTTAGTCGAAGTACGGACGATGACTGGCAGCGTTACGGTATCGCGAACTCGTTAAATCCTCTTCTGTATCTCCCCTTTGTAAGCGCACTGTCCTTGTCTATTACTACGAATCCATATTTTTGTTGCCAACATTTGTGACACAACGCGTAAAATTCGTCGTACGTCATGTCGGTATTCACATGATCGTTGTAAACGTGTTTCAAGTTGGTACCATCCTGCTTGAACAGGATTAGCAGATTCGCGTTGTCGCGTATCAGATGTTTAGGTATCCTCGCGTACGTCTGACAGAGATAGAAGCAGTCGACGTTCGCGTGACGACCCATCGAAAAGTACTCTCGCACCGCGTTCTGTTTGTCACATGCAACGTCGTCGAAGATAAAGATAGAATTCGGTAGCGACTCGATCGGTGGAACGACATCGCTGTTGTTGGAGAACGTAAAGTAGCCGATTTCGTCGATGGACGTCAACAAATTTTCGAGATATCGATACTTTGGCTGTTGCAGCGATTTCGAGTAGACGTACACGTTTTCGAAACGTACGACCGTTGGGGCTCTCGAGCAAGCTTATCAGCACATTTGTCTTGCCGCAGTTTGACGGACAGCAGACGATCGCGCGTATAGTATTCGGCAGCATTTGACCGTGCTTGCGCTTATTCGCGTCATCCCGCAACGTTTGCAATTTCGCGTCACAATTCATGACGCGTATCGTCAGTGGAGACTGCACAAATTTCATACTCGCACTGTAAACTATCCGCAGTCTCCGACGCCTATTTATAGGCGCGCGAATCCGCGAATCGGGCAGTAGCAAAATGTATTTCGCGCTGCATCATCGTTCTTCCGACATTCGAGAATTGAACGCTGAGCAGTTGCAGTATATACCGAAGATCGTACTGTTACAAGTGTACGGCGATTATATCGATCACGTGTGGGATAGACTACCTGAGCATATACGAGCCGATTCGGAGGTTCAACGGTACCGTCGGTGTCTGAAGCACTACAATTTGCCGAGTCCGCAAACGCACATCGACAGTCCGCCGCCTCTGATAAAGAATTGCGGCGAATGTCAGCGAAGAGCTTGTTGAATCGGGCGATAAACGCGCTTCCTTTCGAGTTACATATTCCAGGCTACCAGTTTTGCGGCCCCGGCACTCGACTGAAGAAACGATTAGCCAGAGGCGACGCGGGTGTGAATCCACTGGACGCGGCGTGTCGCGAGCACGACATCGCGTATTCTCGGAGCAACGATCTCACCGATAGACACGCGGCGGACGAGGTACTCGCCGAGGAGGCGCGAAAACGCGTTACCGCGAGAGATTCGGCTCTGGGTGAGAGAGCCGCCGCTGCAGCTATCTGGGCAGCGATGAAAGCCAAGACCAAGATCGGCATTGGCATGAAGAAGAAGAAGACGACGAAGGGGCAAAAAAAAAAGACGACGAAAAAACGGATTCTTCCGACCGCGAAACGAGGCGGCATGTTGCCGATTCTGCCAATGTTGGGCGCCCTCGGATCCCTGATCGGCGGAGCGGCCGGCGTGGCGAAAGCGGTAAACGACAGCAAAGCCGCGCGGCGTCAGCTCGAGGAGCTGCAACGTCACGATCGCGCGATGGAACAGGGACGCGGACTGTATCTCGCTCCGTACAGATACGGACGCGGGCTGTATCTCGGTCCATACAAACGCGGACAGGGTATGAAAAGAAAAAAAAAAACGTCGAAAAAACGATAAAAATGCCCACGGGCGCAACCACCAACGTGCAACTGCTACAACTTGCAAAACGTATGCGCGTACCGTACTTTAGAGGAGTTTTCATGCGTAACGCGTTACCGATGAGCGGCGCGCGCCGAAACGAAAGCGGTATCGTGAATCTGGACGATGCGACAGGTCCCGGTACTCACTGGGTAGCGTACGCGAAGAGGAACAATCGCGTCGTGTACTTTGACAGTTTCGGCAATCTCCGACCGCCCGAGGAACTCGTGCGATATTTCGGCGTTACGACTACGATAGAGTACAATCGAACGTTCTATCAGACGTACGATCAGAACTTTTGCGGACAGATGTGTCTGCTGTTTCTACAAACGGTCGAATTTTAAAAAGCTCGACGAGACGTCGTGTGATTTCAGTGCTCGCCGAACCATCATGTCGTTGACACTTACGCTAAGCGGGAAGAACAGCGTTCTCGCGGCAAGCTACTTTCCCGCGATAGACTTGAGCGACGACGACTACGAGCTCGGTCTGACGATTTTCGAGACCTATCACACGATACCGAACGTGAACGATTCGAACAATAAATTTTATTTTGGAAACGATGACGAGGAAATTACGATCCCCAAGGGTTCGTACGAACTACAAGCCATAAACGAATTTCTGAAACGCGCGATCTCGCGGAAACGTCCGCAAAGCGACATGCTTGAGATCGTTGACTTGGTGCGTGGAGACGTACCTCCCGATGACAACGACGACTTGCATGGAGAGTATCCGATAGCGCTCCGCGCAAACTACAACACGATGAAGTGCAATATTATATGCGCCTTCAGAGTAAACTTTGACAAACCAAACAGCATTGGATCGCTGCTGGGATTCTCATCGAAGCGTGTATTACGACCGCGAAAATGGCACGAGTTGGACGCGTCGGTCAACATAATGAACGTAAACGTTATCCGCGTAGAGTGTAACGTAACCACCGGCGCGTACAGCAACGGTAACAGCGCGCACACGATACACGAATTTTCACCGCAAGTGCCACCGGGATGTAAGATATCGGAAAGGCCTACACAGATCATTTATCTTCCGGTCATCGCACGGAGCATTACGAATCTAACGATACGCATCGTCGATCAAAACGGGCGGTTGCTCGATTTTCGCGGAGAAGAGATCCCCGTCAGATTGCACGTGCGACGGCGACAGCGATAACGCGCGCGCGTGAGATGCTCGTGTTGAACCAGCAGACAGATAACGTATCCTTCGCGGCGCTCGACAGTACTCGCTCATCCGAACGCATCGAAAAGAGGAACAAGAGGCTCAGTGCATCGAAAGTTGAGTTTTTAAAATCTCTGGGATTCGCGGTGCGCAACTTTTAAAAAAGATGACCGACATTCTAAACGTCAAGGACGAGCCAGTCTTCGACGATCGCATCGTCAAGATCGAGACTCACACGTACAACCCGTTCGCCAACACGACGTTTGGACACAGCGATGAGATACGAATACCAATACAACAACAAGATCTGTACACGCTGCCGTATGAAAGTTTTCTGTACATTGAAGGAAAATTGGCAAAGACCAAAGTGGTACCGTACGCCGACGTGGCACTGGGAAATAATTGCGTCGCTTTCATGTTCGATGAGATTCGCTACGAACTCAACGGCGTGGAGATTGATCGCAACAGAAACGTGGGCGTAACTAGCACGCTCAAAAACTACGTGACGGTGTCATCCGACAAAAGCGTGATTCTGCGAAACGCTGGCTGGGATCCACAGACTGAGGCTGATGGATACTTTAATTTCTGCGTACCGCTCAACGTGCTACTGGGATTCTGCGAGGATTACAGACGCGTGGTGATCAACGCTCGTCACGAGTTGATTCTGATACGAGCGCGCAACGACGTGAATTGTCTGTTGGGAAATTGGACGGTGGAGCCGAAGCTTGAACTGTTCAAGATCCAATGGCGAATGCCGCACGTGGTATTGAGCGAGATAAATAAGCTGTCGATGCTACGGGCCTTGGAGAGTGGACGATACCTGAGCATGCCTTTTCGCTCGTGGGATCTGTACGAGTACCCGCTTTTACCGAATACGACGAAGCATTCCTGGGCTATGAAAACTGCGATTCAGCTGGAAAAACCGCGATACGTCATCTTTACTCTGCAAACGGATCGAAAGAAGATGTCCGAGGATACGAGCCGATTCGACGACTGTAAATTGACCAACGTGAAACTGTACCTGAACTCGGAATGTTATCCGTACGACGACTTGAATCTGGATTTCACTAAAAACAAATGGGCGATTCTGTACGACATGTACGCGCGTATCTGCAAAAGTTACTACGGATACGAGTATCTCGAACCGAATCTCACCGTTACGACTTTTTTAACAAACGGTCCGTTCGTAATCATCGATTGCTCTCGTCAGAACGAATCGGTCAAGAGCGCGACCGTGGACGTGCGAATGGAATTTGAGTGCAAGGAGAACGTACCCGCGAATACTACCGCGTAATGTCTCATCATACACGATCGCGTGGTCGAGTATAATCCTGTTATAGCCCGAATGGCTATCACTTATTTTATCAATTATTTCATTCAACCGGCATAGTAATCGGCACCGGAAATGCAAGTCTGCACATTCTTTAAACCGCGCGCGACAAAGCATCGATCTAAGATCGTAGCGCGCGAAATACCTAAATGCACTCGGCATGGCAACCAACAGCGGAAGTGCAAGATTGCACATTCTTTAATCACGCGATCGCGCCTCTAGCGCGACGAATATTACCATATATGGTCCGATCGAAGACCAAAAGCGACATCATCAAACTCAATATAAGCGACCGCCTAAATGCCGAGCGCAGAGTCTTGTCTTAAAATCTAACCGTAACGGTACGTTACGCGCGTCACGAGAACCGAGTCAAATACCATCCGCGATAACGTTCGTCGCCGACCGGCTGATTAATCAACTTCATTGATTAAATAAAAGTTACGATCACCCAAGTTAATTGTAACCTACTATAATAAATAATCATATTAATAAAGGGTGCAACATTTGTAATCAAATATTAAAATTGTTAAATAAAAAGGGGTTATTCCTAATGAAAGTGTGGTGATGTGAGTGTTTGTTCGACGACCCTTTTACAATTTCCCCGTTATCCTCGTGGGTTCCAACCCTTTAAGCGGATCGAATCCCAAATTATTATCTTGTTGCACCGAGAGGTACAACAAAATTGGTGGCAGCGGTGGGATTATCTGGTGAGATATCACCGAAGAATCTGAGGGAGAATCTTAGAGAACCCGACGATCTTAGCCGCTAGAGGAAACGAGAAAAGACCCGTGCAAACCGCGCAGTGGTAACGGGCCGGAGAGAAAGTACATCTCCGAATTACGATCTCTCAACTCAAGAGAAGATACGTAAAAATACACGGCGAGTGCATGCCGTAGCTAAGACTAGTTATTAGTCTAGCAATAAAATTTAAAAGTGAGTCGACAACGCCACGCAGAGGCCGACGCCCGGAGCTACCAAGGTACCAAGGAAGGCTGCCAGGACCCGAGGCGTACGAGAACCAACCACCAACGACCTTGCATCGAGACGGTGTCAACCAGGAAATAGCGCAACATCGACAGCCAACACGGACTGCGGTGGAAAGGACTTCGCAGAACTTCAACATCCGAATAGCTGAGCGAGCCGATCAGCGCAACAATGACGCGAGCGATTCTACTAATGTAAGTCGTACACATGTTATGCGATAAGACTGTGTATGTCTGAAACGAGAGACACACAGGATACCGACCCGTGTAATCATAGATTAACGATAGACACCGCCGAGCGAGCGAATAGCGAACCGCCGTTGAATGTAACAAATAACGCACGCGATAATTTAAACCCGTCGATCGAAAACGACGTAAACTTATCCCCTCACGTGATAACCGACCGCGAATTTCAGTTAGATCTAGACGATTTTAACTTGATAAAACAAGACGCGATAACACGCGACAAAAATATAATTGACACAGACGAGACTACTCAAAACAGCCGTGACATGACGACGCGTACTCCACCCAGGGATCACACCCCTGAACGTTTATTAACGCCAGGCGAAGATAACGCCCAAAATATAAGCAACCCGCAAAATCGCGGAACACCGGAGAATAGGCGCGGAAGAAGAGTGACCTTCCAAACAGACCACTCCGAAGACGAAGACGACACGCAAGACTCAGTAGATACGCGAAACCGCGACGAAACCGAAACTAGGCATGACCGAAGAGTAACCTTCCAGCCTGCCGAGAATCCTCTGTTATTAGAGATGTTACATACGCTACAAGAATTACGCGTACATATAACGCAAAATCGAAGCGAAACAACCACTCCCGATCGCAACAGAACTTCGCGAAATTCCGACCGACTTACGGATTATTCGTTAATGCAACCACCTCGCGAATCCGGAGGATCACTTCACTTTCTAACATTAAAAGAAGCGCGTAATATGATCCCCGAGATGGACGGCACCTCGCGAGATCGCGTGCAAGAATTTCTACAGGCAAGTGAATACGCCATACGACATGTTCATCCCGCGGATGCATCTACTTTATTAGAGGCCGTATTACACACAAAGTTCAAAGGAAAGGCGATGAAAGCTTTCAAAAATAGGGAAATTATCAGTTACGAACAACTGAGGGACGAGCTGGAAACGGAATATTTAAGCCGAAGAAGTACCGCGCATCTACAGCTCGAATTCAATGCACTGAAACAAAAGCCGTCGGAAACCGCGCAAGATTTCGGTCGCAGAGTAGATAATCTAGCCATGGACCTATACGATTCTATGGAAGAAGGAAAACACCATACTCCCGATCAACAACGAGCCATATTAGAAAATATCAAAGATCAGGCCCTCTTAAACTATCAAATCGGATTGCGCGAAGAAATAAATACATTGGTGCGCTCTCAACATTTCCGAACGTTACAAGAAGCCATAGCCGGAGCGAGTTCCGAGGAAAAAATAAAAGGTCTAAACGACCGACACCGTGCGTATCAACGGGATAAGAAGACGGATTCACCCTCTTACTCCACGCGAAATTTGCGAAATCCCGCACCCCAATGCGGTAAATGCGGAAAAATGGGCCACATCGGTCAAAATTGTCGGACAAGCCGATACGCGAATAAATTTTCCTTGCCTCGTGCTGAAAAGCCAGCAGGAATTAATACCGTCGAGAAATTTTGCACATATTGCAAAAAGGCGGGACATAATCGCGAAGAGTGCTGGATACTCAACGGGCGACCAGATAGAAATACACGACCACGCGCGAAACGCGAAACGGATAGCAAAACAAAGCGAGTAAACTCTGCCGTAAAGGTGAGAAATCAAAGGAAGAGCAAGAGAGATAGCGACAGCGAGGAAGAATCATCTGATAGCAGCGAAGAAGAAGGAGCGAAGGCGCGAAGAAAGCGACCGGCAATAGATCATAAAATTGCACAAGTAACCGGATATAATGCGAATAGCGGTCTTAGACTAATAACGCTACCTATAAGGGAAATGGAAAAGGGGCGTATAAATCTTTTATTTGACACCGGCGCTACACTAACGCTAATTAAAGTGGGAAACTTGAAGGACGCAACTATCATAACAGAGAAGCAAATGGCCCTCACTGGAGTGACAGGTCATAGAATCAAAACTATTGGAAAAATAAAGGCAACAATATTGATAGGAGACAAAAAAGTACGACACACCGTGCACGTCGTGAAGGACGACTTCCCTATCGACTACGCAGGAATACTCGGCATGGATTTCTTGCAGAAGCATAAAATTAAAAGCGATCAAAAAACTTATCTACAAATTGATGGAATAAAATTAAAACTCCATCCTTATAAAAAATGGACGCTGACTCCTCGCAGCGAAACAATTATCCAAGCAATGACCGACCAAAATCGCATTGGAATAGTAAAATCAGAAGAAACCGCGCCAGGGGTTTTCATCGGGAGCTGCCTTGTACAGCCCTGTAAATATATGTGCCCCGTGAGCATCGTAAACACTACGGAGAATGAAATAGAAATACAAGTACCGCAGGTAAAAATTGAAGATCTTACAGACGACTTTAATGAAGCGCTAAACATTAACCACGCGACAAGCAACGATAAAATCGAACTACCGCGTGAAGAAAAAATTAAGAGTCTACTAAGAGTTGCTCATTTAAATCAAGAGGAAAGAAAATCATTACTAAACATATGCGAAGAATTCAGCGACGTGTTTCATCTAGACGGAGAACCACTGACTCATACGACAAGGATAGCGCATGAGATAACGACGCGAGCCGACACCGCGAGCGTGAACGTGCGACCGTATCGTCTCCCCGAGAGACACCGCAGTGAAGTAAATAAACAAATTCAAGAAATGTTGAAACAAGAAATAATACGACCGAGTAGTAGCCAATGGAATGCACCACTCTTAGTCGTACCGAAAAAAGCCGACCTTAACGGAAAACCAAAATTACGAATCGTAATAGACTTTCGAAAATTAAACGATCTCACTATAGGGGATTCGTTTCCCCTTCCGAATATAACTGATATACTAGATCAGCTGGGGAACGCGAAATATTTTACAACTTTAGATCTCGCCTCAGGATATCATCAAATACCTATGGCCGAGCATGATAAACATAAAACTGCTTTTTCTACAGCCTACGGTCATTACGAATTTAATCGCATGCCGTTTGGATTAAAAAATGCGCCCGCGACATTTCAACGATTAATGAATACGATATTAATGGGCTTACAGGGATTAAAATGCTTAGTATATTTAGACGACATCGTCATATACGGACCAAGCTTAGAAGAACATAACAAACGATTAATCGACGTACTTAAAAGAATACGTAAAAATAATTTAAAATTACAACCTGATAAATGCGAATTTTTACGAAAAGAAGTAGTCTATTTAGGACATATAATAACAGAAAACGGAATTTTGCCGGATCCGAATAAATTAAAAGCCGTGAGTACATTTCCAGTACCAAAAAAGGTAAAAGACATTCAATCGTTTATCGGATTAGCCGGATACTACCGAAAATTTATAGAAGATTTTTCGAAAATCGCGAAACCTCTAACTAAATTAACAAAAAAGGACGTAAAATTCGTCTGGACCACCGAACAGCAAGTAGCATTCGAAACTTTGAAAAATAAATTAATATCCGCACCTGTGCTAATATATCCGGACTTCACACAAGAGTTCATCGTCACGACCGACGCGTCAGATTACGCCGTCGGCGCCGTTCTGTCTCAAGGTACGGTAGGTCAGGATCGACCAATAGCGTACGCCAGCCGCGTACTATCGCGAGCGGAGCAAAATTATAATACTACTGAAAAAGAATTACTTGCAATTGTTTGGGCAGTAAAACATTTTCGCCCTTACTTGTATGGAACCAAATTTAAAATTATTACTGACCATAAGCCATTAATATGGTTATTTAACGTTAACGATCCCGGATCGAGACTTATCCGGTGGAGATTAAAATTAGAAGAGTATGATTACGAGATAATACACAAAGCCGGTAAAAGAAATACAAACGCTGACGCCTTAAGTAGAAATCCTATATGCAGCATCAAGGAAGACGAAGAGGATGAAGAAAACAAGGAGAAAACGATGCGCGAATATACAGAAGAAGAGAAACGTCGATTATTATATGAATATCATGACTCACCGACAGGAGGACATCAAGGTGTGACACGCACACTAAATAGAATACGATTAACGCATAACTGGCGAGGCATTACAAGAGATGTCGAGAATTATATAAGTAAATGCGAGAATTGTCAAAAAAATAAACTAAGTCGGAAAACAAAAATGCCGTTAGAAATTACCGACACCCCCGTAAAACCTTTTGAGAAATGCGCACTCGATATTGTAGGACCATTAACGGTAACTACAGCAGGGAATAAATATGTTCTCACCTTCCAGGATAATCTTACAAAATTTAGCAAAGCCATTCCGATAGAAAATCAGGAAGCCGCAACCGTAGCAAAAGCGTTTGTAAAGCGAATAATTGTCGAATACGGGATACCCGAAAAAATTTTGACCGATCAAGGTACAAACTTTGTAAGCGAAATGTTTAAAAATATTTGCAAATTATTAAAAATCGAGAAGATTCAAACAACCGCATACCATCCGGAAAGCAACGGAGCATTAGAACGTTCACACCGAACGCTGGCGGAATATCTTCGACATTATATAAATGAAGAACAAAGTGATTGGGATGAGTGGCTACCATACGCAATGTTTACGTACAACACGACACCGCACACAGCTACAGGATACACACCATTTGAATTGGTCTACGGACACGAAGCTACTCTACCAACATCACTAACGATACCACCAAAACCGTCATATACGTATGACGACTACGCTCAAGAATTAAAAGAACGACTCCGAGCAACGAATCAAATAGCAAGAGAACATTTAAAAGAAGAAAAAATTAAAGCGAAAGAATATCACGACAAAAAAGCCAAAGAAATTAAATTCAAAATAGGGGACAAGGTACTTCTATACGACGAAACCCTACGTCGCGGACGATCGAAAAAATTAGATGCGTTATGGACCGGACCATACGTAATTTTAGAAAAAAATTCCGACGTAAACTATACTATAAAAATCGCGCGTAAAAAATTGCTAACGCACGTAAATCGCTTAAAAGCGTACATAGAAAATTAGAATAATATTAAAATTAAAAAACAACTAAAAATAAAAATAATAAAATATTAGGATAACTCACCAATGAAGAGGGATCCAACGAAGAAATACAATAATAAAAATAAGATAATCCAAGTATAAACTAGAATACACTAATAACTAAATGCACTACACTAATTAAAATAAAAAACTAACACTAAAAGTTAAAATAAGTAAACACAGTTCACTCGGTGGAAGGGCCAGGTTGTGGCTCATCAGCAACCAGGGCACCACGACCACGATCACCTGGGCAAAGACGGGCCAAAATTTCGGCGCGCCCGCGACCGCCCACACGAACAATGTCCTCGTGGCTCCACCCGTCCAAAGGTTGACCGTGACCAACACCACGGCCACGACCACCTTCACGGAGGAAACCCCCCCGGTTTACTTCTTCCGGGATACCTCCATGAGCGCGGCCACGACCGCGACCACCTTCACGGAGGAAACCCTCCAGAACCTGTCCACCCAAAGGCGCGCCACGACCACGACC
>NW_017280398.1:11036-12947 GCF_001594065.2 Cyphomyrmex costatus | reverse complement strand
ATATACTTAGGAAATAAAGAATATTATAATAACTGCGAAATAGAAAACAAGACATCAAATAATACCGTATGGATACCACTAAATAATCCTCATTCATGGTTATTTGCGACAATAAAAAAGGAAAAAATTCAAATAAAATGTAAAGACCACGGACAAATAAAGAAAACAATTGAAAAAACAGGAAAAATTTCTTTACTAGAAGATTGTAAACTAATAACGTCAGACACAACGCTACAGTCACCAAAAACGTCACACGAGACAGTAATAGAATCATTTATGCCAGAATATAATATATCTTTTTTAAAAGACAAACCACAAACGAAGACCGACAGAAACGAACCAATAAAAATAAAAGAAGTCAATCTCAACTCAGCAGAATTAAAAGATTTCAAAATAAAATTAGATAAGATAAATGACAACATTAATGAAAGCGAAAATCTCCAGTTCCGATTGGAACACTTTATTTCTCCAATGGCAACTAGCGGAATTGCTGTACTACTAGTATTAATAATCATTATAATAGCGATAATCTATATCCTACGAAAAAAGAAACGGAGTAAATACAACAAAAAGGAATGTGCAGACGAGGACATAAGCTTTGCTTTCGAACTTCCAAAGTCAATTTTAAAACGAAGTAAAAGCACACGTTTTTAATAATAATATGTTTAACGAAAAACTCCGTTCCTCCGTTTTTCTTTTCCAACGGGGGAAGGGTGTTATAGCCCGAATGGCTATCACTTATTTTATCAATTATTTCATTCAACCGGCATAGTAATCGGCACCGGAAATGCAAGTCTGCACATTCTTTAAACCGCGCGCGACAAAGCATCGATCTAAGATCGTAGCGCGCGAAATACCTAAATGCACTCGGCATGGCAACCAACAGCGGAAGTGCAAGATTGCACATTCTTTAATCACGCGATCGCGCCTCTAGCGCGACGAATATTACCATATATGGTCCGATCGAAGACCAAAAGCGACATCATCAAACTCAATATAAGCGACCGCCTAAATGCCGAGCGCAGAGTCTTGTCTTAAAATCTTGTTAAAATTTTGTTGTACCTCTCGGTGCAACAACCCGCTGACCAACGTTGTGCGCAAAATCATCTAAGCGCGCGATATAAAAATCTACGATACGTCGACATCGTTCGCAGTCTTCTTCATCTCGATGACATGCGTGTACCTGCATGACGTTCGTGGATCTGCAAGGTTTCATCGTCAACGAGAGATTCATCGTGAAGGAAGTGGCGATACTGAAACACGGGACCGTACTCACGCACTACATTTTTACGAATCCCGTACCATGGAGATTTTTGACAAGATCCGACAGGTCTTGCGCTTCCTGGTTGATTGCCTATCACCATGGATTGCGATGGACGGACGGGACGACCTCGTACCTCGAGGCGAAACGCCTGATTACGAGTGCTGTACGCGAGGAGGAGGATGCTGTGGTGTACGTCAAGGGACGTGAGAAACGAACGTGGTTGCGAGACTTGCTTCTTGACGAACGCGTGCACATCGAGACCCTGGATGCAGTTTACGAAGACATAAAATCTTTAGCCGATATATGTAGATGCCACTGATACTATGCGATGTGGACATCACGCTAACAATTGCGCTTTACAAAATGTATTCAAAATATGTAATTGGTGGTTGCAAAGAAATTTTTTAAAATAAAAATTATGTAACGTATTTATCGTGTATTCTCTCTTTTCCTATACATGTACTTAGTATGTAAGTATGTATGTATGTATGTATGTATATATAAACGCGTAGACAGTATATATATAGACAGTGCGTAAAGCTCTTTTCATTTAATCGTAATCTTACGAGCGTTACGGTATGGACCGAGTAAACGATTATCTGCATCGAAAGTGGACCAAGCTCAAGGGATACCGTCGGTTAGACGAC
>NW_017280398.1:5312-10443 GCF_001594065.2 Cyphomyrmex costatus | reverse complement strand
CAGGATAAAGCGTCGCGCGGTGCGTATACTGAGTCGACGATACGACCTGACCGCTACTGGCTACAAGTTTTTGGAAATTGCAATCAACGTTGATCCACCGAGTTACGTGGAGATCGTTCTGGGAGACCATCGCGGACGCGAACTGTCGTTGTCTCTCGAAACGTGGAAAAGTCTCTACGAGCAGCGATGGAATATCTACACATTGCTGCGGAACGAGTACAAGGACAATTTTATAAACGTTGGACCGCTAACGATCAGAATCTGCACGCATAACGACGTTACGCTCGTACGACTCGAATCTTCGACCGTACACATGACGATGATCGAATCGACGCTGCGCCGAATGTTCGATCTCGACGGATGCATCGACGTTACGTTTGAACGATTAGCCCGACTCGTTGATACGGTCGATGCCAAGTATACGCGCTTCTCCAACGTCGCGAACGCTATACACGAGAGCGATATCTTCGACAAACGACAGCTGTCTTCGACAAACGCCAGCTCGTCGATTGCGAGCTCCTCGCTTTAGTTTTTAATACGTAATAAAAAATTACTGCGTAAAAAAAAAATTACTATGTAAAAAAAAAATATACGAATAAATATTCATTGTCTCCATTATTTTATGCGTACTTTCTTTACTCTCCTACGAATGTGTGCTCGATGAATCCTATGCCTCTACGCGCTATCGCTCTGTTTACACAAACAGCTCTACTTATCGCAGAGCCTCTTCAAGTGTCAGATCATTTTTCACCAAATTAATTGCCTATGGGCCAATCATAGGCTTGGCCCTAGCGAAGAATGCTTTTCAGCGTCAGTATTCCTTTGTCTGGCACACTGTATGTCAGTTCGTCCAGCGTGACGACGCACAGTGGATAAAGCTTTTTGTTTTAATATTTTTATACGGTTTTACAATTTCACTATTTGGAGACGGGGTGCCATTAATTAAATTCTTGTTACTAAGTACGTGTTTGTGTAAGTACTTGCAAAAAAAAAATGAAGCAGCTGGAGCCGATAAAAAAAATATACTTTGATAACGAGGAAGAGGAGGAGGTGGTGGCGGTTGTTGTGGAGGAAGAAGACAACGGCGACAGCGATGATGACGAGGAGGACGTTGACGACAACGGTGGCAACGACGAGGAGGACGTCGATGCCACCGATACCAACGAGGGGGACGTTGACGAGGAGGAGAACGTCGACGAGGAGGATGATCCTCCCCCCTTCCCGATGATTGACGTCGATCAGATCGACCTCGACGACCTCATCCGTTTTGGCCTGCATCTCATGCAGGTGGACGACGAGGCGGAGCTATTCTACCTCCTCGTCAACCTGTATGAGGAGTTGGCGGCTGAATTGGAGGAGGTTGATTAAATCAACCGGGGGAGTGTGCCGCAGTAAGTAAAAAATTATTTATCTACTTATTCTTCTTCTTCTTCCTTCACCTCCCTGTCTCATTTGAACGCGATTATTTATGTTTTCTTTCGTTCGCTTTTTACAATAGACATCCTGGCGGCGGTGGCGGCGCACAGTGGGGCCGAATGAAATTTCGTGTTTCAAAAAAGGCTACAGTCTCCAAATTTGAACCGATTTTGATCAATTTTTTTTAAATGAAAGCTAATTAAATTTGGAACAGATCTGTCTAGCCAGATATTAATTTTTTGCTTCTCTTTTTTATTAAATTGTACATAAAGGGGTTAGAAAATTTTCAACCAGACAATAACTCGTTTAATGACATTTAATATTATATGTAACATCAAATATTGATAACAGTCGAATCTTAAAATAGTTTAGAGAGCTATAGAAACTAACATAATCACTAATCTTACCTAAACGAACAAAATTAATTGAAATTATTCCAGATCTAGTTTTTAATAAATAAAACTGTATTGAACAACACTAATTTTTTTATTTATTTTTTTATATTTTATATACTTTTTTGTTATTTATTTTTTATATTATTTATTATTTATTTTTTACATTATTTATTATTTATTGAATATATTTTTTATTTAACTTTTTTTATTAATTATTTTTATTTATTCATAAAGCAACAAATTTTCAGCTTCCACATCTATTGGAGTGAAAGAATGCTTCCATTCTGTACGAAGACTACTTATATAAGGATCTGACGAGATCAGAAGTTTATTGATAATGTCCTCGTTTGTTACGAATCTGTTATGTTTTCTGGTATTAAATTGTCTGAAGTGCTTAAAATCTTTATTGCGTGCCTCTTGGGCTTCTTCGAACAAGTCTCCTATTGGAATTATAAGTGATTCGATAATACTTTTTCCGTGTATTAAAATTTTATGAATTGATGCTGGCATATAATACCAACCGTATAATTCCACATAAATTTGTGCAGTCTCTGAAGCATATTTGCCAAATTTATTAGCATCTATTTTTTCCCCACAAGCAAGTGCTTGAAGAATTATACCGAATCTTCTAATCAATTGTTCATTAATGCCAGTAATGCTCGAAGTAGTCTCAGGATCTCTGAAGAACCTTCTGGCAGTATTCCCGTTATTACCTGTTCCAGTTCCTTGTTTTGGAACATCTATATACAAAGCCATCTTTGTTTTAAATTGTTCTTGTATTCGGATTTTAGTTTGTTTCATTATGGCTTTATCTTCCTCATTTCTGGCTGACCATTTGCGAAAAGGTAAATGATACGCTAAATGTAAAATACATTCCATAAAACGTATCCATGCATGAAGTGTTGACATGCCATATTGAAAATTTTCAACCTTTTCTACTTTCTTTATATCTAATTTGTTCATTTCCGATGGTTTTGCACCGCAAATTACGCAATTTGACGAGGAAGGAGTAAAAGTCAATGCTTGACAAACTTTTCCATCGATCATAGTAAGAAACAATTCATGAAACACTTCATAAATGCCATTATCTGTTTCTAATATAGTAGGAACAAGACTTTTAATTTTATCGTTAATTTTGTTTACCTCATTTCTTATTTTTTCCGGAGTTTCGGAAGCATATTCAAATTTTATTGGTCTGCAAAACTTGGTTGATGAAGGACGAGTATTTTTCCAAACAACTTCCCAACCAAACAAAGTTTTAGCTTCTAATTTTAATGGAACCATTGATATCATGAATATGCTTTCATCTGACAATGCTTCATCAGAAAAGTTTTGATTGTATTTACTATGTCCAGATGCTCCATCACATCCCCATTTAGCTGTAAAACGTAAAGAATTTTTCTCGTTTTGAGGTATTTGAGGTAACGTAACACTTGGTATTTTTATTATCCGATTAATGGTATGATTAAGTAAATGTTGCAAATCTATTTCTGCACCTTTTTCTTCAATCTCTAATGCTGATTGTAATGGATAACAGAGTATTTTTGCTTCAGATAATTTTTTATAGGAAGAAAAAATGTTAACATTTTTCGATAGAGCATAAAAACGAAGTGTTTCATATTGATATTTGGTTAATTTAGTATCTTGAATTAAAGCTAAAATTTCATCCTGTTCTTTGCTATTTTCAGTTGGTTCTTCGTACATTTCTTTGTTATTCGAAGACAGTAATGTATTAATTTCATTTGCTAATTTGGAATTTCCATTAGTACGTAAACTCGTTAAGAAAGCCTGTTGAATTTCAGCATGATAATAGGTTTGCCTTATATCATTGATTCTTCGCCATTTTGAAGATCGAGAAGAATTGTTATTATATCCAACTGATTTCCTCCCTCGTTTCAATTCTGTAACATTGAATGTACTATCTAACCACTTTTGATGTTGCGCTTGAAATCGACGTTTATTGTAAAAAGCGTGTTTAAATTTTTGTTCGAAGAGAGGCATGAAAGATGTAGAAATATATTTTTTCAGCTTATAAAATTCAACATTATTGAGATTATAGTTACATTGAAAATAATTATAAATTTTGTGAACATTTCTTTCATTGCCATCTAATATAACATCACAGACTACTTTATTCTGTATTTTAATATCCTCTATTTTTACTTCCATTTTTTTATTAAATACAGCAAAACTTGGGCTAAAGAAAATGAGTACAAATCGACAAATTATAATTTTGTCATACAATTATTTAAAATTTTGAACTTAATACTACTAATACTAAAATACTAATATACTAAGCTGAAACCAAACCAAAGAACAATAATATATGTTATGAAATAAGAAACAATGTTTCCGATGCAGATTTATAGTAGCAGCTAAATCGTTTCACCCTAAGAAATAATAGAGAGAGTCGCCGAGTATCAACGTACATGCACGATGATAGCACGATAGAAGTCTTTCAGACTTCAACAAAACGCTAGAGGAAAAGTGTCGTTTTATTCGTGAACTATAATGCGCGAGGGCAGAACGTGAATAACATTTGCCTTCTCTTTGTCTTTTATCTCGAGTGAACGCTCGAAACATAAGATGCGCGATGCTCTTTATGTGTCCACATAAAGTTGTGCGGTCTCTTAAGCATAATAAGACATGTGTCGTTTTTTAGCTAATTTCTCTTGCGCATATGTGTATTCGTGAACTACTGTACACGATGAATGTGTTCGATACTTGAATATTGTATATTGGCTAGCGAGTTAGAACATCGTTGGAACTGGAACTGGAAGGAACTGAAACAAGTAATAACGAGAATACTGCCAGAAGGTTCTTCAGAGATCCTGAGACTACTTCGAGCATTACTGGCATTAATGAACAATTGATTAGAAGATTCGGTATAATTCTTCAAGCACTTGCTTGTGGGGAAAAAATAGATGCTAATAAATTTGGCAAATATGCTTCAGAGACTGCACAAATTTATGTGGAATTATACGGTTGGTATTATATGCCAGCATCAGTTCATAAAATTTTAATACACGGAAAAAGTATTATCGAATCACTTATAATTCCAATAGGAGACTTGTTCGAAGAAGCCCAAGAGGCACGCAATAAAGATTTTAAGCACTTCAGACAATTTAATACCAGAAAACATAACAGATTCGTAACAAACGAGGACATTATCAATAAACTTCTGATCTCGTCAGATCCTTATATAAGTAGTCTTCGTACAGAATGGAAGCATTCTTTCACTCCAATAGATGTGGAAGCTGAAAATTTGTTGCTTTATGAATAAATAAAAATAATTAATAAAAAAAGTTAAATAAAAAATA
>NW_017280398.1:1360-2021 GCF_001594065.2 Cyphomyrmex costatus | reverse complement strand
CCCGTTTTTAAGTAATTAACAACGTATTTTTGCAGGCACGTTGATTTTAAAATTACAATATTTTAACACTAACGGTCCTACAAATATTGTAATTTTAAAATCAACGTGCCTGCAAAAATACGTTGTTAATTACTTAAAAACGGGAGCATTGTGAAGAATATCACTTCGTCAATTAGCCTACAGGAGTCTATAGTTACGCTTGCTTCTCTCGCAAGTGCTAAGATACATAATTATCTGTTTATATAGAACTTCTTTCTAATATCTCTCCCAGGCGTCTAAGGTAGGCTCCCACTACATTACCTTACTGATGAGTCCAGTAGTGGAAGCCGGGACGAAACGCCAACTTGTGATATTCTTCGCAATCTTATTTTTCACAGATTTTAAATTATCATTAGTTTAATATTAAATTTTAATATATGTCTTTCAACATATTATTAAGATCTAATAAGATGCTATAAGCATCAAATATCGTTAAATTGCTTGTCAATTTAACTAGTGATATTACTACGGTAGTTATTTAGAGTTGCGTTTGTAAAAGACTGAAAATATTTCGGCGCGCGATTAAAGAAGACTACATACGTGGTATATAAATTCACACATTATTGTAGCAACCTAAATCTTGCTTGACCGTCATTTGGCCTTTATTCAATTTATTGTTTGA
>NW_017280398.1:0-704 GCF_001594065.2 Cyphomyrmex costatus | reverse complement strand
CTTGTCATTTCCCCCGCGCCCCGCACCCCCCTCGGAGCCCCCTGGCTCAGAACCCGCCCGTAACCTTTACTGACGTGCGCGCGAATAACGTCGCAATATATATAACTAATGTAATCCAAAGAATAAAGCAAGAACCTGTAATTCAACTAATTATAACCTTATTATGTTACTCAAGATTTTAAAAATAAATAATAGTTCTTAGTACTTAATCTATATTAAGGTGTCTAATTTAATTTAAACCTTCCCCCGCATTCCCAACCGTTGCCTCAGGGCACTCGATCCATATCCCAGGCTATAAGGATTGAGTTCCTTGGCCTAAATTAAAAGGACGCGCGGTTCGAATAGAGTTATAGTGCGCCACATGTGGCACACTGACCTAATTCCGGGCCCTTCTAGCGCGTTCGACTGTCTCTCGTGACGCTCCACAACTGACACGATCGAGAGACAGAGCGGCTTCAGTTACGTTCTTCCGAAGCCTCCCCCTTACCTCGGATACTTCCCTTTAAATCTTTATTTCCAAGCCTCAGGATTCTTTAATCCTGAGGCTTGGATGTAACATTATCTAATAATAATATATTACTCTAAATAGTAACTGATATATTATTAATAAAGATGCCAGTACAAAGTGAACATACATGAAGTGCAGGGTTGTTAACGTTACTTAAAAAAGTAACGAAGTTACTGGTTACGTTACTTTTTTCAGT
>NW_017280397.1:453404-512423 GCF_001594065.2 Cyphomyrmex costatus | reverse complement strand
AAAAATATAATAACATAATAAATTAAATGTAACTTTTTAAATAATCTTATAAATTTTTGTATATATTGTATTGTATGTCAGTCAAAATGTTAACTTCAATAAATGTATACATTGATTACAGTAATTATATAATATATATTTACTGAGTTAACATTTTGACTGTGACATACACAATATAGATATATAATACAATAAGATTAATTAATTATATGATGATAAACGTACTATTATATAAAATTGCATAATGCAAATCATAATAATTATAATATATATTCTTTTATTTGAAGATATAGTAATTGGTACTATTTGTACCAATACTAATATAGTATACTTAAGAATGATTGTGAAATATAACCACTAGTGAGTGCTCATTTATTATATCAGCATATTATATGATATCGATAACATCTATCTTTTTAATGAAAAATTATTGCTGCTATTATTCGCCGTTGCTGACTATATTATTAAAGATTGCTTTTGCGTTTAATTGAACTTTGACGATTACATTTTCGTTTACGACTTGTATTTTTATATATAAATGCCTAATAAAATAATTAGTCAATGTGGTGCGTAACTCGATTAAAAAACTTCAACAATATGGAAGTTCTAGGCGCTCGTCTATTACACCTAATAGGAAATTCACCGTATTTGCTATTTCTTTCACCTGTATAACGGTCTCCGAAATGTTCAGAGAGGTTGTTTGCATTTCAACAAATGGCGTAGCAAAAGAATCAGCGCAAAAGCAGGATAATATCAAGTGAAAAGCGTGCAAACGTTGCAATCTCGATGAATTCATGAAACGCTGCTTCGAGTCAACAGTGTTTCAACGACTGCTTTAATTAAAGTCAAATTATGCAAGGAAACGTACATGCTACGAACACTCAAATGTGCATTCAAAAGAATTAGATTCGGTTTGAATTTCCGATAATCAAAAAAGTGCTTATTGGAAGCCGTATCTTTTCTTTCGATTTATCTTTTGTTGAATTTAGTTTAATAACTTCAATCGATATTGTGGCAACTAACATCAAATTAAAGTTATTTTACGTTGAAAAGAGGATATTCGTATAAAATAATCCTTTTTATGAAATAATTACGGCGATGCATTGAAAAATATTATTAGTTGAAAATGAATGAATAGATTCTGATCATGTGATACTTCATATTTAAATATGCATGAAGTTAGATTAGAATTCCTCAATTAGAATTCTGATTGTTATGATCAGAATCTACTGGTTCGATCATTTTCAACTAAAAATTTTTCTCAGTATACGGAAACAATTTTGCTGAAATGTTTGAAAATGTTGCTATATACAGATATAGATATATCTGAAAATAATTTTATTACACAGAGATAATTATGTGTGATACTCAAGCATAATGGGCAAAAAGTTTTGACGCTCTAGCTGTCTAACATATAACTTGTGTGTCCTACATAATTATTTTGATGGTTTGTACATCAAATCTGTATCTAGCTAAATTTGTAAATATATTTTAGTAAAATCTATCTCTTCGTAAATACCTTTGTAAATATCTGTAAATATCTTACATCATAATCATTTAAAGGATTTTCTGCAATAATACAGGCTATCTTATATTTTGTAAAAATATGAATTAGCTCACTATTGTCTATCGTTTTAACTTTTACAGTTTAATTTCTCCGGTGTGATAAAAAGTGGGTCAATCCACTGTTGTAATAAATCCTTTGATTGTTTAGCGGTCTAATAAAAAAGTATTAATAGAAAAATTATAAAGTTGCTATTTATTTGACAGTACATACGTCTTCCCCACTAAAAATGATCAGTTCTTGGTTGCTAGCTACGTTAATTAGAAACAGTTGGTACAGTCACGACAATTTTCGTGTCAATAAATCCATCGCGGTTGCGAGTATTTCCGACTTCGGCTAGAAAGAAAAGAAGAATCACTAGCTGCCGTGAATCAAAACGACAGCTACAAAAGGCAAGACAAAGTGCCTTCTCGCCGTGAGAGAACCGAATTCGCGTGCGAATCGCGCGGATGTTTCCGTCGACGTCTCCGATGAGAAAGCAGGGTAGAGAAGAGGACGGGTTGAGTAGACGAGAGAGCGAAAGAAGTAGAGAGAAAGAGCGAGATAAAGAGAATCGCGAAAGAGAACCGCGGGGAAACGGGAGGGAGAGACGTGAGAGGCGAGAGAGCGAAATGGCTCTCGACTGCCGCTACCAGACAAAGAAGCCCGTCAAGCACGATGATGGACGCCTTCATGAACGACCCTACGGAGCCCCGTACATCACTTTTATTACCGCCGTCCTCATTTTCATATTTCATATTTACATTTCTAGACCGCCGTAAATCAGCGAATTTATGGGTAATTAGGCCTTTGTGCCGTGTGGAAGCCCACACCAAATCTACCGAGGGCTCGGAGCTTATCGAACGATACGGAGAGCTGCCGGTGGCTTATACCGCGTAGAGAGGGTGGCCTTTTCCTTTTCGCGTCCCCTCGGCATCACCGACAGTTCGGTCCGGCTCGTTTCTTACCACTGCCAAGAAACGGCCGGAATGACTTTTCCTGACGAGTTTCCGTACGGGGCACTCGCTCGCGCTCTTTTCCCACCTCTCCAAAGAGATTTCTGAAGTTTGTGAGGAAGGAGAGAGGTGGGCTCTGAAGTTTCCGCTAGTAATAAAAATCTAGGGCAGATTGGAAGGATTGTTCAATTTTATTTACCGCGATGTCCACCGCGGAACATGTTAAAACTTCTAAATACATTTTCTTCGTTAAGACGTCTCTTATTATCACGGTTTTCGCGATCTCGCGTAATGCGTTTCAAAGACTCGCTCGCGGCGAATTGTTCCGCGAATTGATAACGCACAAATTATAGATAGATTTTTCTTCCGATAATTGATAAATAAATATATATTCTAATAATTTTCAAAGTTTATAAAAATTTTATAAACTATTAGTTCCGTTATTATCCATGTTATTATCCTACTTATACCTTGATTATCCCTACTCGATTGTACTCATTTTTACAAAAATAAATTTATTCATATTTATTAGTATTCAATATAGCCAAGAATTATCTCTTTTAGTAAGAAAGATATATGTCAATATTATTGTCAAATGAATAGCAACTTTAAATTATGATCTTTTTTAGTAGTCAGCCAAATAATTTATTGTAATGTACAAGATATTTATATATGAAAAGAATATTTAAATAGAAAGAATGATTTTGCTGTAGAAATATTTCAAAATTTAGCTAAATACAAATTCAACAAAATAATTTTGTTGAATTATCAAAATAATTACAAAGGAATTTCAAGCATAATGAGCGTACTGCAAACAGTTTTGACGTTATAGCGTTATCAGTTTAAGCGTCCTACATAATTATTTTAATGGTGGATTTGATCCAATAAAATTATTTTCAGATTTGTATCTAGTTGAATTTTTAGATACTTTAGTAAAATTATCTTTCTTCCATATAAAAATTTAGCTAGATATTGATAAATAATTTTATTGAACTATAAAAGTATCATATAGGACGCTCAAGCTGGTTGCTAAAATGTCAAAACTTTTTGCAGTAAATGCTCATCATGATACTTGTATAATTATTTTGATAATTCAATTAAAAATTATTTTAAGATCTGTAGCCAGCTAAATTTTTAGATATTTCAATAAAACCGTTTTTTTTTTTCGTATACTCTCAAATATATAACCATAATTAGTTCTATAATAGAATATTATTTCCTATGACTGTCGTTTCCGTAATATAAAAAAAATTTATTAATATTTTGTTGTTCTTAATTAATAAAATAGGTGTTTTTAATTTTTAGAAAGTTATATTTTAGATAACATGTTGCTTTGAATAATCAATGACGCGACTGAAACATTAATTTTCGCGGGTCGTACTTATCTTATGTATTTGTAACAACGGACCGGATCCTATGACAGCTTCAAGGAAGGCGTCGGAAGTTCATGTCGATGAACGGGAGCTATTTCGAGTTCCTCAGCGTTGTTCGAGGAGAAGGCACTGACGTTAGCAGCGAGCTACGAGCCGTTGAACGTATTACGGCCTCATAAAGGTCTCCGTTAATATTTAATAGTGCGTTTTAATGGTGCACGCAGGTGCGAGTACATCGTGTCGTCTACTTTCCGCCCTTTCTCGTGCATCCTAAGTATCTGTTAATGACTGGCTTACAACGAAATGGCGAAGTTCTCTTCCTTCAGCTGTTCTTCCTAGCCATATCCGGTTCGCTACATTGATGCGAGCTTGCCATCGCGCGATTGTGCAGTATTACGATGCTTCTTGAATTATAGTTTTATGATGTCAACGAAAGTTGTTAGGATGGCGATTTCCACTTTTAATACCTTCTTATGTTCCTTCTACTTTTATATTTATTAAAAATATTTTATTATTTTTATATAAATAATCTAAATTCATGCTCAGTCTAAATTATACTAAATATGATCAAGTTTTAGGATTAATTATTAAAGGTTTAAAAATAATCGTGCAATTGAAAGTATATTTTAGAGAATTTTATTATATAATTTTTGTTAAATATACATATTGAACGAGAAAGTAAGGTCGGTAAACTGAAAAACAAAATTTTAGGTCGTTATAGTTGCATTAGTTAATATGTTGAAAGCATTAATCACTAAATGTCTTAAAATATTGTAAACGTTATATTCATTTGTATCTTCATTTACGAATCACGCGAGCCGAATCTTCATAACATATTTATTACATCGAAACGAAGCATTCAATTGCCAAATATTGATCAATATTGATAACTGTACGTAACAATACATCAGCGTCAGGACATTCGCATTTATCGAATGCAAATTATTTGATTCGTGTTGCAATATTCGGCAAACCGTCTCTAAACATTTGTTGAATGTTTATCTGGTGCATTAGCAGCTTACAGTGCATATCTAAATGCGACCACTCGCCCAATACTTGTCAAGCCGAGATAGGTAATGCATCGTATAGATCACATGACGCGTATGACAATGTAATAATTCATATCAACGTGATAATTCCACAATTGGATATGACAAAAGCAAAATTTGTTAAATAAATATAATATATTTATATATTTGTCTCGCCTGTATTTGATAAATAAACGCGCAGTTTAGAAAAAAAAAGCCAAATCCCTTATGACACGTATAGTTTGCCGGAAAAATTTTAGTATATTTGAAGTTTTGTTAATATCAAATTTTGTTACCCTCCCCCCCCCATGCAGTGATAATATCTGTGCTAGCCATATACTTAACCTATATACGTAACAGAAATAATACATATTTTTGTAGCGTTAAAAGAACATGGGTTTTTGGAGCTAAAGTTTTGTCATTAATTTTATTTTTTATTAAGAATCGCAACATTTGAGCTTAGCATCAATATGGTACGATAATTAGTTCATACAAGTAAAACAAAACTGAAAAATATGATTACGAAATATTAAATTTTCAAATTATTATACTATTTAAAAATAAGAAAAATGTCCTTAGGTCACACCAAGTCCCATATGTTCCAGTGAGGGGGGGTGAAGTAGAAAACAGAACTTACTATATTAACTTATATTATTATTTTACATAAATTACATTATATTATATTAAGTTAAAATTATTTAACTCATAATTCTTACCAATTAAAGGATTCTAATTTAAATAGGCATAGAGTTTAAATACAGAAAAGACAATCTGGTTGCGTTGACTATGCTACAAGAGATTAAATGCGGATCATTTGTGCTGGTGCAGCATTTGACGAATGGCCGTGTCGTCCGGGGCCGGCTTAAATCAAGTGTATCAACGTCTCGTAACCGTCAATGCCTTGGATAGGCTATCGGTCGAACAAACGCGTTGTCGCGGTGTAATTTCGCGTCCAGCGCGAGTGAATTATACGCATGATTGTCGCACGATACAATACGCAACGAATGCGTGATGAATGATCGAAATGGCGACCGCGCTTCAAGCTGCTTCGACGCCTTCGCATTCCAACAGATTTGATACGCGCGGCTCTTTCATTAGTTCGCGGCTACGCTCGTTTTCCCACCTGACGTATTTACCACCCGCGAAGAATAACAATCAATTGTTCCTTCGGTGCTTTATCGCCGTCTTGTATTTATATCCCAGCATCTCGACCGTGTAAATTTTATCGATCGACGTTCGTACATACACGAACGTATATAATACGTACGTTAAAATGCCGCTGGTTAATTCAAAATCGCTCGTCCCCATCGTCCATTTAATCTCCGAGCGGACTAATCTCGTCGTTTCTGCCAATCATTCTTTCGGTAATTTACGACTGATATTCCACAGTGACGAGTACACGTGCTTGTATTAATAGAGTGAGCCCTGAACGATCGATTCGAAACGATCAACGCTTCGATTTTTTTCTCCTCCTCTATGATTGCATGCACGTGTGTACACAATGTTTTTTTTGCACGTGTACGTGCAGACGTACGACGAATCGTGGAAGTCGTGTTCGGTCCGCTTCATATCTTAATGAGACTCGTTTGTCGTTTAAAGTTTACCCGTTCCATAGGGTGGCAGAAGCGTGCAAATCAAAACGGCGATTCCCTCCCTAAACCCTTTAATTAGCAGTCATAAATTGTAGCAATACAAGTTGATAATGCCTTGCCTGGTTAATTTATGTCTTCGAATTACGCTCGCTGAACGGATCCCAAAGTTTTGCATAATCGTCCTTATTCCATCGCGATAGTGCCTTTCTATTAAACAACTTTCCGCGCGAAAGACGACTCCTGACTCTTTATGCATGATGGGTCTGATGTAATCAGTGATATATCGCACATTTATATAATTTATGCAATGTGATACGAATCGCAAAATGTTTCAGAGTTACTGCGCTTCCCTCCATTTATCGATTCGGCGATTGTTTTCTGCTAAAATTCGAACGAGAATCCTATCTTTTTAAATAACTTTTTAATCTTTGTCCGGCTCTTTTTATCTTTTAATAATTTAGATTTATAAGTTAATAAAATTATGTAAAGAACAACTTTCACTTGACATTGAATAAGAATTTGTTATTCATTTGTGAAATTTAATTTGCCAAAAAATTTTTATTTTCACACACAATAGTTAATAACTTTAATTATTAATTAATTATCGGAATGTTGTTGAGAAAGAATTAATTCCTCGGTTTAGGAAAAAATGTATCGTATAGAGACTGCGAGTATTTAAAGAATTATTAAATTCTGTTTAAAAAATCAAAATAAAACATTTTAATACGAGCAGGAAAATATATTTAGAAAATATTTGTATTATATGTGATTTTCGAAAATTAATTTGAGTGTTCCAGTTAGTACAGTTATTTCTTACAATATTTTGCTCGTTGAGGCACTGCACGTCATAAATTAATTATTAATCATCAAAAGGATCAAATCGCATAAAGATGCATTCCTAAGGAGTGGACGTAATGTGCGTATATTTACTTTAGTACCCACCTGTTGCAGTAACCTAGTTTCTTACGTACACCCACCGGAAACTTTTTAAACTTCCCAAGGATCCCCTTAAATTCCCGACCCTTACATGACGTTTAAGAATGCGCAATTAACTAGATACCCAGTCATAAAACAGACATTCCGCATTCCTCTTTTTTCTTGTTCGCAAAATAAGAATTAATGAGAATTTTATATAGTACAAAATGATTTACATTAATTTTTTATTCTGTCTATTTTAAATTAGGTCAGACTACGGTTTTCATGAATGTAGAAAAATCAATAAGCTTTTCTAATCATATCTGTCGATCATCAATAATTAAATTCGGTCTTATATCATGCTTAGCAAGCGGTACTATCGATCGTATCCTTGTGTTACACATGGTTTCTAAATTATGTTTCAAGATGTCGCGACGATGCAGCCGATGCTGCAGTTGCGCCAAAATAAGAGAAAAGGTGAAGCGCTATATACGCTAAAGATTAATTGACAGAGATTGTAAAATTTTGGCTATTTTTGCATTTATTTATTAACGAGAAACTGTTTCAACTTAATTGTTCCACATATGATAATTCCTAGTATCGACTTGAAAAAGTTTGAAAATATCTTATGTATTTAGGTAAATCTTTCAAATCTTACAATTAGAAAAGAAACGATCTCGTTTTGATCTGAGAGACGAATGACTAGAGGGAATTTTCTTAATGTACATATTGAACTATATAAAAACCAATCTGTAAACTATAGGATTATTTATATATAAATGATTAACAAGAATTAAAATTTTAAGTTTCCAAATCTTAATACATAGATACATCAGCACACACTTATCAAATAAAAGGTTGTCAAGATTGTCGAAATTCATAATAAATCTGTTAGACGACGACACGAAAGCAGAAAATTAACATGTCTGTACGATACAAAAATTAGCTATGATCTAAAAAGGAAACAGCACAGCAAAGTCAAATTTTGTTTATCAACGCCCTTATAGAAATTAAACACTAATACTGGCCAATTAATCACTTATTTTCAGTATTAAAAGTACTGTTAACAATACTTTTATTACTGAAAATAAGTGATTAATTGGCCAGTATTAGTGTTTAATTTCTATAAGGGAACTATAATAATAAGTAGAATTAAATAAAGATTATGAGAAGCATAATAATAAATCGAATGAAAAAATTAAGTTATAAATATAACGCAAATGAATAATATTAAATTGTTTGTTAATTGAATTTGTGATAATGTACTCCAACTTTAGTTTAGGACTGTGTCCCGGTACCAATAAATAATCTGCGCGCAGTTTGCTTAAAATTGTAAAAATTCATACAAAAATATTATTAAACACTAAAACCGAATATGATTCTTTTCACTCTTTTGTTAGATCTTTCTCGGTCTATTTTCACTTTATATTGTTTATAAATTAAAAAATTAATCGATATCTTTGGATTACGCACGTTTATTCAAATTTTTGTACCAAATTCATTAACAGTAACCGATTTAACAATTCAGTTTATTCAAATACGCTCGCAAATCGATTCCGTGAAACACCATGTGAGAAAAATACAGAAGACGTTAAAGGAACATGTTTTTCCTCTCGCGAGGCGCCAATTAACTGCGTTACGCGCAACGTATTACCCCCGTCACACGAACCATTCTCTTCTCGCATTCGCACGGCGTGGTTCGAATAACCCGGCGCATAAAAACGCGCGAAGCGGGGGAGGATAGCCAAGTGATACAGTAGTATGTACCTCTTCTCAAAGTGGAAACGTCGGGCCCTGATCGAACTCACGGTTCGCATTTGCATACAATCGCCCTTGCGTTCGATCTCGCGCACTCTAGCCACGTATATGTATACATCTTCCTTCTCTTATATATTTCTTCTTCTTATATTTTTTCTTCCTCCTCTTCTTTTCCTCTTAATGGCAGGTAACGCGCACGCTAATTCATTGTATATTTAATATCCAGGCATCTGCGTACGGCGCGCCGCGCCGGTGCGGTTGTTTTTGCTCGGCGAGACACGAAAAGGAGAAAATGCGTCGCAGCGCATCGAGTTAGAGGGAAAGGGCGAATGCGAGGGTGGTAAGAGGGAGAGAAGAGTCGAGGGAAGGGACGACGAGGAGAGAGAAAGAGCGAGAGAGAGAGAGAGTGAGAGAGAGAGAGAGAGAGAGAGAGAGAGAGAGTGAGAGAGAGAGAGAGAGAGAGAGAGAGAGAGAGACAATCGCGGACATGGCGCGACGCGTCATTGCACGTGCACGTGCATTGATACCGATATTTATGCCCGCCAGTTAATCATGTCAAAGTCGTTTGATTTGTCGTTGGCTTTTATGGAGGGGAATTAAAACGTTCATTTCGCCACAGACACTCGCCAACAGTGACTGTCCTGCTGGTGGTGCTTCTGCTACTGGCCCTATGAGTTATTCTGTCGGCAGCCTTCAGGCTGAACGGCGGGGATGAGCTTTTTGCAAAATTAGCGTGCCTCGTTTACGCTGGAGAATTTGCATTTTTAACGCGAACCAGAGCGCGTCGGTCAGCCTTTTTTATCCGCCACGGTGAAATTGTCAAATCGGACATGCTGTTGATGGACACGATGTTACGTATGAATAGCAAATCTGTATTCCCACGTGGTTTCAATTGATCATGTGATTCTGAAGTCCGTATTTGCGCGACATATAATATAACACTTTTTACAACAAAATTATGACGAGAGTCCGGATATTTCTAACGTATGTGATCGAATATAAGATATGAAATATGTTCTACGTACTTAAAATAGAAATCCAATTTAATTATCGTCTGTAGTGTCCATCAATATCGGTGAATAGTTTATTCGCATCGATATGCGAGAATGTATTAGAGTTTTTTTTTGGAGTTTCCACGGAAGAGAAACATACATTGTAGCTTTATTCAATCCATTTTGCTCGGCAAAGTTCTTTCTCCTTGTCTGAAAAAAGATCGAGCGAAGAGAAACGCTTTGATGAAAGGCTCACGTACGAGCAGTATCGTTGCATGGACCTTGTAATATACATAAAGCTTTATTGCCTGCCATCCGTGGAAACTTCGCTGATTGTATTGCAGGACGATAACCGTATCTGTCGCTCCTGCAATTCTCGAAGCGTACTTGATCCATCCCCGTCTTTGACTCTTCCACTTTTATCCTTCTTTCGCCTGCTTCTCTATTCTACCGGCATGCCACGAGACTGCGATTTGTAATTTGATGTTACGATAAAAATAGTATGCTCTTTGAAATTTATACTTTGTATTTTATTTTATTTTATTTTTACAAAATATGCCCAATTTTTAGAAGAACTGTTAAACTGTTAGTTCGCAAACTTATAACTTTTTGCTTCAGATTTTTACAAGTATGAATAACTACGTTATTAATCCACGATAAATAAGAATCGTGTGACAGAGATATCTTAACTTCGGTCAGAAATCTCGTTAACAAGTCGAAGCTGAAGAAAGAGATAGAGAGTTTGTGAAGCCCGAACCTTCTTATTCCCTCCGGTTCGAAACAAGAGTTGAAACTACCCTACTAATTAATTGACGTTCCTAGCCTTTGTAGACGAGATGTCGGATACTGAAGACGGACGCCGCGAGGCTTGCGTTTGTGTTTGCTTTCATGTTTACTGCCTTTGTCCTATAGATCATACCTCATCATAAGCATATCTGGAACTTAGCTCGTAGGAGAACTAAAGATTAACTCTCGTTAATTCTCCTTTCAATATATTTTATAATCTCAAAAAATTTTAATCAATTACATTTATACATAAAACAGATACAAAAACGTGCATATTATATGTTAACTTTGTCATGATTCTAATATCACAAACTAAAAAGATGAATTTTGCTTGTGTTTATATTAAAGCTTAATTAATTTCATTAAAATTATGCCAGCTTCAGTATGTGCCTCACGATTTGTATTTAAAATCAAATGTGTGTTTATATACGCGTGTGTAACTAAAATAATTTTAAAACAATTCTATAAAATCCGTATGTGGTCAGAGAAAATTTTGAGATATTATATGAAGCCATACAGAGTAAAGCGACATAACTCAGTTATACAGGCAATTTGGTGATAATTGCATTTGCGACTATGGGCGTATGATCTGTAATCTATTTATTATTGTCGTTTCAAAACTCATTCTTCAACGTAATATGTATTATATCACCGATATTTTGTGATGTTCAGCACATTTATTCCATTCGTTAGTGAAGTTAAAATTTTATCTCTTTTCTATGGGGATATTTACATTTAAGGTTTACTAAATCCTTACATTACAAAAGAAAAACACAACTTTATAATCTTCTTATTATATTTTTAGTAATTTTTGCTTTCTTTTTAATTCTTATATCCTTATAACGTCTTGTCGGTTCCTCCCAATTAACTTGAGAAACATTAAAAATACACATGGCAATTTCCTTCCTTGAAATTGAGGAAAATGAGATGTAATCACACGCGCTGATGCAGATCATTGAGTGATTGATTTCGGAATATTAACACCTGAAAGAAAATTATGTGGCGCGCGAAAACGACACAGAAAAAGGGAGGAATTGGAGAAATTGTCAGTCCTACGAATCGACGAAATGGCGCATCTGCCGGACAAGTATCCGGCGAAGGAAGAAGATCGACGCCGCGTGAATTCTCACGACGTGGACAAAGTCGATCGATGGGCAGTGGTGAGGTTGGTCCCTGGTGGATCGACAGGCGTCCGTCAAAACGGTTAGCGCGACGGTACGTAAGGCCGAAAGAAGGGGGCGGTGTAAGAGGTCGAAATAATGGTGAAAGAGAGTAAGGGGAAATGAGAGGAAACCTGACGAGCTGCTCTTCAGTCTCTTTTCTCATCCCTAAGGGACTGGTCCACTGGTCCACAACGAGCAAAGGTGTAGAGCGCGAGAAAGAAAGAGAAAGAATCAAATCGGACGTACTCTGGAATAGGAGAAAGTGAGCGAGACGGACGGAAGGAAGTAAAGCGAGACACGGAGACGGAGAAGGAAAAGGAGCGCGGAGGCGGTGGAGGCAGCAGCATAGCAGCTTCTATCACGTCGGGCGAACGGGCGGACAGCTCGGAGGCGATTTGTCTTTCATTTCGGGCTAATTTATTGCGCCCAGGCAGCTCTCTTTCTCCCTTTCCCTCCGTCCTCTTTCTTCTACGGTTGAAAACCCCCCCCCGCTCCCCCAACGTCCTCTCCGTGTGCCCCTCTGCGCCTCTTCGTCTCTCCAGCGCTATTCTCGACTCCGCACCATTCAGCCACGCCCCACCCAACTAATGTCCCACATAAAACTTGGTATCAGCGATCCTCAAACGGGGATTTACAATCCCTTCAAGCGCCGCTGTCACGATAAATCCTCCGGGGCGACGTCGATATATCTCGCGCGCGAATACTTCTGTCCCTAATGGATACCCCCTTGGTACATACAACCCGACGAGCCCAGAGTCGAAACCAGTCCGGAACCTCTCCGTATATCCAAGCGACTGCAACCACCCCCCAGGTTCCTCCGGTCATTCCCCGCCGTCGTTCTCCGTCCTATCCGTCGAGATTCGACGGATGGATGCGGTCTAACGATCCTACCTTTTCTCTCGTTTCCTTCCCCGCCGTGACGCAATACACGCGCAAAGTCGCGTTTCTGGCAATGTATCAAGCAACAATGACCTACTTCGGTATTATTTATCTAATATGATATACGGAACTTCGAAACCTGAAGTTTGTCTCCTCTAAGAACTTAGATTTACATTAATGCTATTAATGAAGGACCAAGCTGGAATCGCTGTTATGTAGAAATATTGTTACTCTAACAAAATGTGAATGAAAGTAAACATTAACTCCTTCTCAAAGTGATTTTATCACTCTATTAATCAATTATTCAATTAATCTTGTTTTAAAAGTCATAAAAATACTTGTTTTAAATATTATTTTTGAATTAAATAATGTACAAAAATTCGCATGCATAATGTTTTAAATAATACTACGTGCTAGCAAAATTTTTCTTGAAAAATAAAGTCCAAAGAGATGTCTTATTTATTCATTGAGAAAAATGTTCTGGTTGTACCAACAAGAGATATAAACAAAATAAATTCTCTCTGATCGTACGAAAAATAATTCTGATTATCATAATTGACTTTCTAGTTATCTGAACTGGAATGTTTAATATAATAAATACAACTATAAGTGCCTGATTTGTACCTTCTTATAGTTGAATCTACCTGAATTTCAATTAATGTAATAAGATTTTCAAATATTGATAAAAATATAAAGTAACACTTTTACATGTATATTCCATATCTGTTGATGCTCACTTTCTGAAGTCCGACTATTTGCGCGTATATACAAAACGTCGTTTTCTTGAATTAAAGACCGGGCAATTAAATCCACCTTGCACCTTGAATACTCGCTGGAAACGCACACGACGCACTCGAGCGGTCTCATTCTGAAAGTGGTAACGCGCAAGTATAAGGAAGATATCGTACGTTATCGCCATTTGCGCGATAGGATATGGGGGGGGAGGAAAAAAGAAGTGAGCGCGCGCGGAAAGACCTACGCGGAAAACGCATTATCTCCGGTTATAACGCCACCCTATTAGGATATACCCATCGTCGACAGTTAATAAGGGTAAGAGCGCGCGTTCGCGCAATTAAGAGCGGTAATAAGCGCCTTAAGACCAATAAGATGTTTCCTAATGGAACTAGCTAACAACGCGTTGGTCCAATTATCCGCTCGCGCATTAAAATGTGTGTAAAGAAGGGGGCTCGATGCGAATGAGCGAGTCGTAACGTTGCACATACGATCGCCGATCATACCCCCGATCTCCGATTATGAGGTCCCAACCTTGGACGACATCCTGCGTCTCTTCGTTGCCGCGCGTTCACACGATCCTCAAGGTATCTCGAATTCACGCGTAAGCACCTCTAATCCCACGACGATAATGCTCGTCTATGGATTCCCGATTCGCTTAACGAGTAAACACCTTCGTCGACCGGACCGGAAAGTCAGTAGAATCTACGCGAGTTTGCTGCGGGTTTTCGTTTTCCCTCTCTTCCTCTTTCCTATATAGCAAACAAAACAACTTCTCCTTCTTTTCTTCTTACTTTGTCGTCGAACGACGGTGGTATGAATATGGAGCAGCGTTGCCTCGTAATGCCACCCCGTTGTTTCGCAGCCGCGTTCTTAACCGATGCAGGTGGTGGCGAGACGACGAGGGTAGAGCTGAGGGGTCGTAGGACAGAGGGGTGGTCGGGCAGTACAGAGTGTATAGCGGTTGGCACGGTGGCGAACGTAGAGCGAGAGCGGGGGATGGAGAAAGAGTACAGCGAAAGGAGAGAGAGAGAGAGAGAGAGAGAGAGAGAGAGAGAGAGAGCCCGCGGCTTCTTGTCGGAGGCTTTCGGCATAAGTCCTCGTTATGATTCAACACGCCTTAAGCCGGTCTTCACGGGCCGCGGCCACCCTCTGCCCGTCGCCACCGCTGCTCCCTCTCGCTACTCCGCTAATTCCCCCGCAAGTTCCGCATCCTCCTCGCGTCTATTCCCAAAGCACGACGTCAAGGAATATTACGCGCTTTACCGTTTATACTAGAGGCAATGCGCCTCGTGTACATTCCGGCCGCGACGTAGCGAGGATCACGGAGTTAGCGGGGAACATTTCGCGAATGCCGCCGGCATTAACTTATCGCACGAATTGTAATGCAGGATCGCGGCGGACTGGCCGCGATTCTCGATGTCTGCCATCGAGAACATCAGATTATCGACGCTCGCTGCAAAGATGATGCTTAGAGTGGTTTATCTATTACAATCTGGTATCACATAATGACTGTAGAACATGTAAGATATTTAAATGTTTGAAAGATTAATTTGAAAGAAATTGAAAGTAAAAGTGTTAATTACTTGTGTTTAAAAATAAATCATTGATTCTTTTACCTTTTTCACTAAATATGTGCAGATTAAATCAATACATAGAATTATAATAAAATCGATATACCTTAACAAAAAAAAAAAAAAGAAAAGAAATAATTATTTTTTAAATTATCAATTACTATAAACAATATTTTCTGTAAACAAGTTAAAGAAAAATTCATTTATTATATTAACAATGTGTTTAACTTTACTTATGTTTCTATTTCATATTAAAGTTTAATACTATTGTCGATTAATAATGTAGAAAAATTAATTTTTACGTAATGTTTACAAATCTTTTGTTTTGTTTATATACTATTGTATCTAACAACTATTAATACTTTACTAAAGAAGAAAAGGAAAAAAGAGAAAAGTAAATTTACATATGTGTCGAGAAATACAAGCAATGGTTGAACCGTCACAACAGTATAAATTTACATCCAGCTAAAACTTTATAAAAATTGTAGGTGTGGACGGATGTTGAAAAAGTTTAGACAACCAGAACGTTTGTGAGAGATGTATAAATTTCGGAATATGTAATATTTTTTACATGCCCGTCTGACTAACATTTTTTTATTAGGCCGAATTTTAATCTCGCAATACCTAATATTCCGATGATACTTTTATTGTTTGACCGCTCCAATTTTTAAACTTTAAAATTTTTTTATTTTTGATTAATCTTATTAAAAAATAAATATTGAAAATAAAAATTAAATTTTTTTTTGTACTACACTCTTAACAACAAGCTTATTAATTTAATTTTTGTTGCTACGTTAGATTAAGAGATGCTCAGATTTATATTTCTTATATAAATTGGTTGCTTTAAAGTTATCTTTGCTACATCAGGAGTAACTACCGTTTTTCACTGTATCGCAGCAAAAATGTATCAGTCGCGACTGCTGCAAATAAAACCGAATTGGATCTCTCAACGGCTTCTCAGCAAATTTCCGAGAAGAACGATTTTCACGCTTTAGTGCACGATTCCAGCGAAACCACTTATCTGATTGAGTCTCGCTTTTGTGAGAGTCTTTACCTCGTTAGTTGCCATTGGTCGAGCCGTTTGGATGCTATATAGAAATTTTGATACGTATAACATTGTGCGCGGACCAAGCAATGTTATATGTGGCATATGGAAAATGTAAACGGCACATATTATCCTTTATTTTTACATTTTATTACTGATGATTAAAAGTACTATAATATCATCATTATTCCTGCATCATTATTTTACTCCATGATATTTTAACGAGCGCTTTTATTAAAAACGTCAAGAATTTATTTTATTTTATACATCACTGAAATCGCGTTATAAACGTGAAAAAACACGTATAATTCTGAACTGAACGATTTTTCAATCGTTTGAACGCGCGCGCACGCATACACACGCACGGTTAAGTTTTATCGTGAGCACAAAAGCTCGACCGAATATTAATTTAATCGATCGCGGAATCATGCGTGGCATAATCGCTGTGACCAAAAACTCGATATCCCGAGTTGCAAACGTATGGTAGGCGATAGCCGCCCTTCTTCCGTCCTTTGGCATAGGGCGTAATAGGCGCAGGGCGCCTAACGAAGCGTGCGGTGTTGGTCACCGGTTCCCCCGGCCACCCCTTCGCGTACAGGGCGCGCCGGTAGCGGCCGTAACAATTATTAACCTGATTGTAATTGCACCTGATCATATACGCGGAATAACGCATGGGATGGTGTGTATTGCGGGGAGGGAAAACGGATGTATCGATAGAGAATATACCGATGAATTCGGGACTTGTGTTGGGTGAAAAGAGAGAGAGAGAGAGAGACGGAGAGAGGTTAAGTGTAACAAAGAGGACATCATTGGGTAGAGTAAGCAGAATGGAAAAAGCGGGGGGAGGAGGGACAGAGAGAGAGAGAGAGAGAGAGAGAGAGAGAGAGAGAGAGAGAGAGAGAGAGAGAGAGAGAAACAGTAGTTGTGTCGAAGGGTTGGCATTTGTGAGGTGGGCTGCGTTTAATCCTGTCGCGGATTCGGGTCTCGGGATTTGGACATTGGGATGTATGAGAGAGAGAGAGAGAGCGCACAAGAGGAGAGGATAACGCGTGAGGGAGCGGAGAGGACTTAGAAAGAGAGAACGAGATGGATAGCGGGACAAACTGGGAGCTCGCGTGCAACAAATCAATTCACCCTCTCGCTCGTACGCTCGCCGCGCACGCCGCGAATAGGCCCGAGCAACGCGCGTTAGCACGCGATGTGCCCGTAGTCTGTGTTGCGCCACCCTCGCTCGCAGTTACACTCGCGGCCGAACGTTGCGGCGCGAGCGAGCTAGCGTTGTTTTACTGTAAGGGGTTAATTGCATTGCCAATAACAGATAATGCAACAATCAATGATTTAGGGGAGGAGAGGAGGGGCAAGGGCAAGAGGGATGGACGCTCACGGGTGATAGGGAGGTGGGAGAGGGTACCATGTCGCCCTCCCACTTGGTCGGTTAGGTAGTCCGGCATGGCCTATACGTGCAATGATGTTTGCAACGGCGCCTCCACCCTCTAATTTAAACAGTCCCAGCAGGCTCGCGGCAGATTATCCTAACAATAATTGGTCGCGCTTCCTAAACCGTCCGGGTGTCGAGCACGCAGCTGGAGAACGCGCGATTAGGCGGTGAGAAAATTGGGCGCGGAATAGCTGTATGACAATTCGAAATGCGAAAGCCGAAGAAACGACTGCTTTGGTGCGAAGGAGACATTTCTATTATATGTATAATTCATATCATATCCATTTAGCGGTTTTAATTATACGATTTCTAACGTATAATATATTATATAATATTCATTTTATATTTTTAACCGTCCAAACTTTTATTACAGCTATAATCATTGATTATAATTATAAAGTATCATTCTTGTGCTGATAATGTAATTACAATAATTTATATATATAAAATGACATTTAGAGAAATCTTGAAATATCAAAAAATTTTATCAGAGCGCATTAATGAAAGTCAGTTTACGGGAAAATTAATAAGAATTTGTGTTGATGTAATAAGACGCACTTAAATATAAAGCAAAATCTATAAAGATAAAATATTGTTGTTTCACTATAAACTCGTATATCATCTTTTAACAATAAAAAGGACAATTAATAAAAATGAAACAATTTTGATCAAAAATAATATTTGAGTGAAAAATCGAGACAGAAGGTTATTCTAAAATACTCACAATTGTGTAGTTCGTTTATAATTTATAACGAAAACATGATGCGTTATTATACTAAACACGAAGTGAATGAAAAAATAATCCTTTAAAAACATCTATATAAATCAAATTTGAATAATTCTTTTTTTATATTACAATATATACCTATATAGCTGTACTTTTTCTCTAAATATAATATTTAATGACATCGTCTTTTACGCAAACACAGGAAGGTTAATGTCTACTGGCGGGCGTCGGGACGACATTTTCTCCGGTGTAGCGAGAGAGGGTGCGGGGGTGGCAAACGCGCGCGGCGGGGTGACGGGTTGTTCTAAGTGCGTGCGTAATACGAGACCCCGTATTTCGTCGGGGCGACGTTTTCATCGCGCAATTTTTCCCGAGTTACCGTCCATATACCGAGAGTTATGTCCGTCAGGGAATTAATATAGGCAAGATTTGTTGTTATTACTGGGCGGTGAGCCGGGGGCGGTGCGAGGGGGTGGTGGTACGGCGACGGAGGCTTTCTCAGGGCACAGAGTGAAGCCATTACTTACTATAACTGCCGCTAGGGTAGGACGCTGGCATTCCTGTCAGGCATCCATCATTGCAACTAATGGCTCTACTCTCCTGCCAATAACATCCGGGCGTGCACCTACGTCCAGAAACCTCGGCCTTTATTCTCTTTCGCGATCTTACTTGCGCATTTCTAAGAAGTCTACCGATGATATCGAATTTACGATTTATCTTTATCGTAAATGCTTATACTACCAATCGACTACTGTCATAAAGTAGATGACTGAAGAATAATTCGCGATTGTGTGATTTTGGTAAATCATTTGTCTTAATTAAAATCATAAAATTAAAACAGACGCATAAATGTAATATTTTAATATTCAATTAAGTAACACAATTCAAATTGTAATTAATAAAAATGCCAGAGGTATTTAAATTCTGACATGATATAATAAAAATGATGTGCACTAAAAATGATATTATAATTTTATATTTAGTCGTATTTCAGAAAAACTCTAAAAGGCAATTGTTTTCATGAAAACAATGTTAAAAAAATAATCATAAAAAATTTTTTAAATACAATGAAAGTATTTTGAGTAACGTTTATTTATTTTCACATTAGTCTTGATTTATTGAAAATTATTTGGATTTGTCTGCCTGCAAATCGCATTTCTTCAAACATACATATAATGGTCTATAATTCTTCTAAAGCCAGCTTCCATTATAGTACGTGACTGCAAATCTCATTGCCAACATAAATGGCGACAAAATGCATGTTAGGACTTCCTCGAGTTTGGCTAACATCGCAAAAAAAAAAAAAATGGTACCAACGTGTCGTCGCGAGCCACTTTTTTCAGGAAACCGGGAAACGTTCATCGAGACGTTTTTACGGCTGTTTCAGTTCGTTTTCAAGTGCGGCTGCACAGTTACCGCGCTACCGGTATTAATTTTCCGCGCTTCCACCGGTTCGTGGAAACGTACCGGCCGCACAGAGTCGTTAATTTATGTACTAACGAAATGTATAAAACGATGCGGAGCGGAATTTACTGAACCTCGAACACCAGAATAGAAAAAGGACTGCTTCTGCAGATATATATATATATACACACATATATAATCTTATTGCGAAATTTTTCCAAATTTTACATACCAGCTTCTCTATTAAAGCAATTAAATTAGAAATATAAACCAATATGTAGTTCTTACAAATGAAATTCTTAACGATATAATAATGTAAAAATGAAGATATTCTTCAAATTCGTTTATAATTATTGCATAAAAGAAACGTTTGTACGCAAAACTGGCTTGAATTGCAAACTATCATTCTGGCAATCAATGTCGGACAAGAAGAGCGCATAGAGTTATTAAACGCTTGCTGGTAAAACGAACGGGGCCAAACGGACGGTCGCACATTATTAATCCGACAGAAATTAATCAGGCATTAGTATCGTGCCACATTTTCGTTCGAGCGGATCAGTGGATATGGAATTTCGGTGATCAGCCTTGAACAGTGGTTGCCAACGCAGTCATCCAGTAGTGGTTCAGAAATGGAGACGCTTTGATTGCTGGTAAGCCAGGCTCATGGTGCGGGGTTGAGCGAGGTAGGCAGAGGGAGAGGTATGAAGGGAACGGCAGGACGGAGAGAGACCGGGAGTGTGTAACAGCAACGGTCAGATAGTTATTGCTGAGCGATTTGATAGGTGGATAATGACGAGTAATGACACACCGCGGTGGGAATCGAAGCCACCCTTCCCTCCCGCGTGCCCAATGTAGCCCCCTCGGCATGCCGCTCTCCCTCTTCTCCCCTTTTCTATCTCTCGCTCGTCTCCTCGCCATGTGCTGCCTCTACCACACGGGGATGCGGATGTGGATATGAGATTGCGTCATGCATATGCAGCTGCATTTGGCATCGGACTATGCGCGGCCAATCACCGCCGTGAAACTTGATTGTCGCCGATTATCCCCGGTCGATCGACCTAATAAAACGCGGATATTTTCTGGCATTACTGCAGTACAACTTTCCCTGTGTGCGTCGTGATTTCGATCTTGTATTTTATGGGGAATGACCGGTAACGCTAGTCGATATCTAAATCGTCTATTCATGGATAACGTCGCGGACAAGGGGACTCTCCGTATCCCCCATTCATTTTTTTTGCGAGAAAAATACAATATGTGATGTAGGCTGGAAAGAATTAACGATGTTGCTTCTGTTAACAAATTCATAGTCAAATTTTGTACCTTGCCTTATCATTTTTATGAAGCTGAGGGTTCCGAAATCACATATAATTGGGGTGTACATTCTCGGTAATTAGTTGTCTTCTTTCTTTCGTAAAAAAGTCGAAGAAGATTATCATTTAATTTTCATAGAATTGGTTCTTAAATTAATAAGAATATTTCTAATAACGTCCTATATTTATATTGCGCCACATTTCGTTTACAGACTTTTTTAAGTCTGATAACATTTTCTCTATACGTTATATAAAATAAGATATTGCATAAAAATGAGAAATATGACAGTAAGAGTTGTGGGTGTTTGAGCATACGATATTAATAATTTTTTATTGTTCCCTTTTACACAATAATATGATACGAAAAAATTAAAAGAAAATAAACACAGGAAATAGAATAGTAAAAGGTGAGACTTCAACAAAATTACTATTAAGAAGCCTATCAGTTATGAAGTAACATATATAAAAAGATAAAAAAAAATAAATTCTCAACGTGTAGAAAATTCACGTAGGAACCTCGATAAGATTTAGAATTCTTTATTTATATCTGTTAGAATGTATTGGTATTGCTATTTGTGGTGACGGCGATACTTGGCATCACGTATTGCAAAGTTCAGAAAAGCTTTCCAAGTGTGCATTTACCTTCGTGAGTGATTAGCGAAATGGCGGTATCTGTTGACATAAGGCTATACCACGTCGAGCTGAATCAGGGCTGCTCAGGGCAAACTCGTCCGTCCTGAGAAGAGAGTCGGTTGGTTTGTTTTATATACGCTGAGTCGCTGTCTGCCAGCCACGTAGCAACATTTACATGCTACGGACGACCGTAAGTACGCGAAGGAACGTGTAGCGTACACTTCCGCAGCGCGTATGCTAATCGTTGAAATTTACTATCGTCGTTTATGAGATAGGAGCATGGTAATTTAGGTACGAAAGCGTAAAAGTAATTAAAAATGTGGTATCGGTCTAACTCTTGATATTTCAGAATATATGCTACGATATTTTAGAATATATATGCTACGTAATGAAATGTCGGCTGATATACTTGATAAGGAGAATTTCTTCTTTAATTAAAACTACCGTTAAAAAAGATTTTTATTGTAGGCCATTATCAAAACAGCATTTAACCTACATTTAAATTTTAACATTAAAAAATTTTTTTATATTTATAAAAGAAATGATAATTATTTTTGAGAATATATGTATAATTTTACAGTCAATGTACACATACTTGCTTTTGTTACGAATGACTGAATTCTTATCGAAATGTACAGAAATAGTGCTCATCAATTTATCGCTGCGAAGAAAATTCGCACAGAGACACCGCGAAATTTGAAAAGGAGGGTGAAAGGTAGGGTGGAACTGGTGAGATCGCGAATCTCTCGCGATGATGGCACTCAGACTTGCCGTGAAGAGTCAGCAGTCGTTATCGAGGCGCAAAAGAGGAAAGCAATACCTGTTGCATACGTCAGTGATTCCTCTTCCGGCACGAAAACTTTGAATATTGAGGAACGCCTCGTTACTTGGCGAAGCTATTTTTCCCCTTTCTCGAGGAAACTTGCACTGAAAGATTTATTCTTTTGTCCAAGCTATCTAAACTTTATGTTACTGTTTTAAATTTTGAATCAAATTATTTGAAAAATTACCTTAGGAAAAATTCTGGATAAAAAGTTTTTACTGTAAACGGATCGAAAAATACTTCTTTAAAAAGTTAGCTCTCAAAAATCTTGGAAATCACGGTTTGCTTTATACGTTTTTACAAATATCAGAGAAATTATGCGTTTTTTAATACAAAGTACCGAAACAAAAATTATAGGGAATTAAATTAGCTTTTAAATAAGATCAAAATGATTGTAGCACGTTTCATAGATTTCAAAATAATCAGTTACAAATATACAAAAGAGTGTTTCTCGGTCATCGAGTAGAGATTTTTTTTAGAGATATTTTAATTTTTTCAAGAAATTTATTAAGCTTTCTTATCTTTTTATTTTTTACTCTTTTTTTCACACATTCTCCTATAGTGATTAGTTCAAACAATGCAGGAAAGTAAAACTTTAGTGGCATAATGAACAAGCAAGGTAAACTTTAAAAATTGGCTAAGGTTATAACAGTATAAATATGAAAAGTATCTTTAAAAAAGCTGTACCGTTTATAACAAAAAAAAAAACACTTTGTGCATTAAAACTGGTTGTCTCAAAACCTATATATCTTAATACAATCTCATTTAAAAGATAATTTAAACCTCTAAAACTTTTTTTTAGTATAGTACTTTTAGTTAAAAACTTTCCTTAATATTTGTAAAAATATATAAAATAATTGTGATTCAGATATTTGTGGATATTAACTTTTTAAGAAAGCATTTTTCAATCCATATTTACAGAAAATATTTTGTTTAAAATTAAATTTACTGTTAAATTTCAAAGCCTGTGTGGCCAAAACAGAGCCTGTATAAATTAGAGATCAAAATAAATTGAATAACATATAATATTTAATTTATTATATAGCCAAAAAGTTTGATATAAATTTTTGATTGTCGGTAATATGTTAATTATCAAGAGAATAATATTCTATAAATAATTGTCTGTATATTGGAATTATATCTTATATAAATTTTCTTGAATATTATAATTACATCTACGAGATATATGAATTATCATAAAATAAAAATTCTCAAGCGGTTCATGTATTAAATTTTGAATACATTACGATTGAATATTATTAGAAAATTCCACACAAAAACGTATATAAACAAATCTGACACATACGTGTCTCGAGACATGGGTAGGAAAAGGAAGGAATGGAATAGGAGCTAAGAACGGTGGGCGCCGTCGAAGCAACGGTTATCTCGGCAATTAATATGATTGAGGAGACATCTCTCACGTCTACGTAATATCTAGCAATGGCCCAAGTTCTGATTGCTTTCCCCGTTCCACCTACGCTTTGCCTTGCTATCTCGAGTGCCATAACCCTTGCGCGTTTCCTCGCTCCTTCCACAGTGTCCCGAGTTAACGAAGCTGAGTTACGACGTGGTGGGTGCTCTAGTCACGAGGTCATGGCTTTTTAACCTAGTTTCTAGCGCCATCCGTCCCGAAAGAATATCTTATTTTCATCGTCCTCCCGATTTTTAACAACTTTGAGTATTATTAGTGTCTAAAAGTTGCATGAAAAGTAGGATGTGGTTGATACTCACTATCTTTGATAACGTAAAATTTCTCCTATTATGTAAAAATATATTACCGCCAGGTAAAATAAAGATAACGTGATATTATGATAAATTTAGTTAGCTAATTTAAAATTAGTTGTAATTAATAGATAAACAATTAAATGTCTAGTCAATTTAGTTTCATCGGTTTTATTAAATAAGCTTAGCAAAATTAGAATTAAAATACCTTTAGTTGTCTTCAAGTAAAAAGACTCGCGGAGGTTAGGGTGATACGACGTGGATAGCAACATCCTATAAAAAGAACTTTACAAGGAATGATTGGGCAGATGGGTATTTAACGGAAACTTTCGGTGTAAATGTTGTCCAGATATAGAAACTGATCACAAACAATGGTACGTTCCGAGATATCACACAGGATTTCCTTCAACAATTCTTTGGGGACCTTACCGCTAAGTCGTGCAATCCAAAGCAACGATTTTCGCGCCGTTGACCTCGCTTAGAATCTCAACAAGAGTATAGCGCAGAATTTTCGGATGAAAGAGCTGTTGAAACTTGAAATGAAGACTACGGGCCCATCTCCAAATGAGGAGCTCTATAAGTCTGCAGCGAAAACAAAAACTGTAGGAGTAATAACATATCGCGTCAAATCGAACGCTCGGTAATCGTGATTCCCAAAAGCGCAAGATTGAATTTCCAAACGGCAAAAACTCGAGAATTTATTGCAAACTTCAAGTATTCAGTAACAACAACATCAAAAGCATACCAGAAAATCGTCTCTAGGAAAGGACTAAACACCGCATGGCAAGAATTGAACGCTCGTGCTAGCGAGGATACTTAACGGGGGAAGTTCGCACGGATCAGGTCGACGGAGGAGTTTTGTATATTGCGTGCGCGCGAGAGGTTCGGCATGAGAGAGGTAGGAGAAAAGCCGTGAGATCGAGACGACCGAGAGAGGGTGGGAAAAGGGAACGAAGCGTGAGGATGGGAGGAGAACGACGACCATCACACTCAAAGCGGTACGTGACACACCGGCTATGGTTCTTATCTACCGGCCCCGTTTTCCGTCCCCGCGGTGCCACGGATTCCACGGGGTTCTCGTGATAATCCGAACATTCCGTCCTCCCTCCACGTTTGCGAGTCGACCTCCGCCTCCACCGTCTCTTCCTACGGCATCTCTTTCCTCCGCCGCCACCTCCGCTTCCCGCCGCTCGACGCGCGCCTCCATCCCCGTCGCTACCTAGCAGCCAGCCTCCGGGCGTCGGCTTGTATACCTTATAACCGGTATGTGACGGTATAATCGCGGGCGTGTGCTCTCTCTCTCTCTCTCTCTCTCTCTCTCTCTCTCGCACGGACGCATGGATGTGTCGAACGTGTGCGCACGTGTATCACTCGCGGAGGGTTTCGTCGCGTCGCGTCGCGTCGCGTCGCGTCGTGCCGCGCCGTCTCCTCGGTCGCGTAACATTTATGTTGCGCGCGCGAGCGGAAACCGCGCGTTACACACGTGCAATGTGCGTCTGCGGCGGAGCAGCGGCGCAGTTTGCGCGACTGCGTCACGGTCGGCTCGTAAACTCGGTAGCTCGGAATCAAACGGCTCACCCTCGTCGAGTACGCTGGCTCGCGTATTCCTATAATGCCCGCGGGGTTGTTGATGCCACGTGATAAGTTCACTCGGGGTCGAGGGGGGTGCAGGATACGTGCGGCGTGAGGGTCCTTCCTCTCGCGAAAACTCGCTTCTTGCCGCAAAAGTTTCTTTCTCCGCCGAACGAATGCCTATATATTGTCATTGCCGATGCCGATTTGAATGACGGCGAGTGAGAATTATGAGCGCGAGAATGGTCGCCTTCGTGCCACGTATACACTTGTTCCACGGATAACTGATGGAATTTTGGCCACGCGGCCTGCACTATCGTAAATAATGCGAGTAACGGAGGGCAATTCGGGAACTCCCGTATCTTCCCAGGACCGCGCCGGTGCTTCCGAACGCCGCGCGTCCTTGGTCGGGCTTCCAAAGTTACCCTCATGCAATTCGTTATTAATTACCCTGGAATTAGAACAATCGATGTCATTTTGAGAAGGGCAAATATTGCTACATGCGAATGTATAATATTATTTTCTCCCTATTCCAAAATATTACATTATTATTAAATATTTTGAGATCAAAAATTGTAAAAAATTAAATTAACGGTAAAAATCCTATTCTATAGTAGGTATAATAAATATATCTATATCAAAATAAATCAGTTGAAGGGCTAAGAGCCAGTCATGTATAAATAAAGAATGTTTAATTTACAAACATAAAAAAAAAAACAATTATATAAACATAAACATTTCGACGCCGATCGGGTTATTCTCAATAAATATATACACGAAAAGAATGATTTTGTTAAAATTGTGTTAAATACACATCTAAAAATAATTTCATTAGACTATCAAAATAATTATGTTAGAAATTAAAGAATAATGAGCAAATGCTGCAAACAATTTTGACAGTTTCGAATTACTATTTAAAAAAAAAAAAGAAAAACTACGGTGGATGATAAGAAATACATATTAGGAAGACGATCCTGTCTATCACATTATGCATGTATAATATATTACACAATTATATTTGAGATCTATATTACATAATGTTATTAGTAATTCACAATGACATTGATCCTCGCATTATTAATATCAATATCATCTGGGTACAAATATTCTTGTCTACTCAAAGACGGTCTACCGCATTACGGCGAAATGACCGATAAATTTCGTTCGGTTTTCTCCGTCGATTTAACAGGGAAGAGGAAGATCGCGTTCGAAAGAAGAATCGATTGTATACGAGAATGGGAGCAAAGTAGGTCAACACTATGCATATCTTCTTTGCGGTCGCAACTCGCTCTGCTTAGATCGTTCAATTTTTTCGCTTGACAAGGAACGAGTGAGACAAAGAGAAGAGAAAAAAAGGGTTGGAATGTTACGTAGTTTGTCGGACTTGGTAGGGTGCCATCGTGAGGATGCACGCGAATCGTTTCGAAGCGGTCGCTCGCGAGAAACGCAAAGTAGCGCAGAGTCGTTGCTGTTAAAGACGTCGCGGATAACGACGAACTCTTAATGGCAATTGGAGAAGCAACTTAAATCCCCGTGACAAGAAGCTTACCGCGCCGTGGGCGTTCAATGGTGTGATGTTGAAGGGGACGTCAGGGGATCTCCACGGAATCCGGGAAAAGCAATTTCTTGTTCGTAAAATCTCTGCGGTACCGACCTGAAGTTTTCGACACTCACTTGATAATTGATCCAGAATCGGCACGTTGATCTGAATTTTTTATCCGGCGCCGGATACCGTCGCGGTTTCGCCCGGAAATGGCACACTCGCTTGTAAAACATGGCTGCGCGTTCGGTGACAAAAGGATGCGGATGCACTAACCGTGTGTGAATTGTTAACATCACCGCGTAACGATGTGGGACTTTTGATAGATCGGTACTATGCATTTTCCAGAATCGCCGGTTAACAAACAATTTATTGCAGACATATTGTTTTATGTAAACGATAAACCTTTGCATTCTAACTAAATTAAGCTTTCCGGGACTACATGAAGATTGTAGATATTTTATGCAGTTGAAAATATACGGCATAACAGTTTGTAATTTTTTAGCCGTAATCTTTTGCGTAATTTTCGCCCATTTCTAAAATTCGTTAGATCATATGACGTGTAAAATAATATGTGAATATAATTACAGTTCTAGATATATTTTTCTATTTAAAAAATATTTTTCTCACACAAATGCATTGTTATTATTAAAATACAATTGAAATTGTATCTTATAGTCGAAATAGTCTGTCATTTTAATACGTATTTTGCCAATAATGTATACCGATTTCTTATAAAAGAAGTGACACTTGTGTCGCAGAAATCATGAGAGAAAGAGAGAGAGAGATGCAGAAATTCCTCAATTGTCCCGCACATCAAGCAAAATATTTCTGCCGCTTGTTCATTATTCTCTTGGATGAAGTACTCAAAGAGCCAACGCGAACCTTTGTACGCGCGTCGCGCGACTTAAGACTGGTTCCTTCTTAGTTCTCGAGCTTAGTATCTCGAATTGCAAATTTCGCCGCGGGTGCAAGTACAAGAAGCGGACGAAAGGAGGAGACGAAGGTATGGCGATTGCTAAGGGGCTTCTTACCTTCAGAAGTCGTTGGTTTTTAATTATCAGAGATGTAGAGAGAAATAGCGAGAGAGGGAGAGAAAGAGAAATAAAACGACTCTGATGGAAACGCGAGCCCGCATTCGTCCTAATTAGCGAAGAAAAAAGTCCGCATCGACGCGCGGACGAGATAATCGCGGACGGTGTGCGCGCGTGCAATGGTAGCAAAACTTGCCCGTCGGGCGTATAAAACGATAAATAGCCGCGCGTCACGAGTGCGACGGAGAGAAAAGGAGGGGGGGGGGGGGGGAGTTACAACGGAGCGACAGAGAGGGAGGGAGGGAGATAAACCGAAAAAGGGAGAGAGTGAAAGAGGGCGAGAAAGAGAGAACGAGAGGACGAACACATGTCCATGTCACCGCCGTCTCTCCTGGCTGGATCCTGGAATTTATGCCGGCCAGTGAATCACGTCAAAATTTGATTTGTCGATGGCTTTTATAGCGGCAAGTTATTGCGCGCGTTATGTACAAATTCGGCGCGGTATACGCCGTCGGCGGCGCTACCCCGAACATTTCCACTTTGTCGGTCTCGTAATGTTTCCGAATACAGAAAAACACATCGGGGCCGCGGATATGGCGATGTGATTTGGAAATGCGCAAACCCATTAACGGGGCTATGTAAGCTACGCTAGCGTAAATAAACATTTTAATGCTGTAACGGTCGCGTTATAAAGCCGTACACGTATAAAAGCCTAGTAATTCTGTACCAACGGGGACAATGCGTCAAAGCACTTAACATAATTCTTGAAAGCCCGCCTCCAGCGAGGCATTTAAAAGGGATTATAAATTTCTCTCTCTCTCTCTCCCTCTCTCTTCTGCTTTTTCTTATTTATGTAGAGATTGTAAATAGCATCTTATAAATCGACATACATATAATAATCTAAGAGGTAGGAAAAAAAATAAGATTTAAAGGTGATTATGAAAATTGAAACTCATGATTTAAAATATATGCTGCAAATGCGTTTTCGTAGCTTACATATTTTAAATTATTGTTACTCTTTCTGTTTTTGAAAATTAAATTAAGCTCGTTATATATTTTTTTATTTAGACACATAGTGCAAAAAGAGTATGAGAGATATATCATATATAGACAATTAAAATTCATCGCATAATTCAAATAAAACTTTAAACCTAAGTAAAATATTAGTAATAATAAATATCTGTTATATATATTTTTGTAAAACGATTGAAATCACGATTTTTAATAAAGGTGGAAAGTGATATTACAAAAGCAGACAAGCGCAGATAATCATAATTACTAACCGATTGTATTCACAAAAAATATATTTTGCAAAAAAATACATTTTATTGATTATATTATACGTAAATAAGATTTCTATATTGCGAAATTCGAGAAAATTGTTTCATATTAACGTGACATATCGACGGGTTCCGAAAAATCCGTTTCCTCTTGCTCTTTCTCTCCTGTCCATTTTGCGTGAAAAACATTTTTTTTTTCCCATGCACGCGATGGGACGATCAAGCGCAGTAAATCAAGCACACTTTTCAGTTCGCGGTGCTCTTCTTCGTTGAAACAATACGCGGCGAATATGCGAAAGCAAGCGATGAAAGAATAACGACTCTACGAGGCACTATACGAAACCGCGAAGCGAGTTAAACGTCCGACCGGTCGATGTATTGGCGATCGTGCGACGCTGATTTTCGCGATGAAACGCATCGAATCGGACACGTCGCGTCGAGAAGGCGCTTATTCGGGGAGGGTGGGACATGGTTTTTTAATGCGCGCGCGGCCGAGCGCGCTCGCGTTTGTATGCAAAGTACGGTCGGATTTTCCGAAGCTGCAGTGCCGCGACTGCGGCTTGGAGGCACCGACGGGAGATATGCATATATCAAGCGGGCGCAACGAATATATCATTCATAATTTGTTCAGAACGGTTGATTTGTAGCCCGCGACGTGCGGCGTCGACCTGTCCTCCCCCGGTGGATCCCCGTCGCCGTCCCCCTCGGGGCCCCGCTCTCGTTGTCCTCTTTCCCTCTCTGTCCGTGTCGAGCCGCGTCACGCGCCATTCTATCCCTCGCTCCCGCGTAGATTGAAATTAATACCCAATAATGCTTGTAAATCATTAGGGAAATGCACGAGCCGTGTTAAAACCGCGCCTCCATCCGCCGGTAACGGCGGTCACTCCATATTTGTTCAGCGGTGCTTTCGCCGATGCTCGATGGAGAGGTCACGCAGTTGCGAAAGTTCGCATTGTCCGCGCCCGCGTTAACTATCCGGGATTATCAGGTCGAATCATTTCGTCGGCCATCTCACGCTTTGCAATGTGTTTTGCAATTGATTCTATTAGATGGGAGCTGTTCGAATTTTTCGATGTCAAATGGCTCCACTTATGCGCCGTATTTTACATTTTGCGCCATAGATATGAACATTATAGCAAATGTGCTCTCGTATTATTTGCAGGTTTAGTTTACATTGTTGGCGTCAATAATAAATCAACTTGCGAGATTTGCAATAATCGGCTTAGAAGAAGTATTAACTCTGGATTGTTAATGACGAAATGATTGTCGATTAAAATTAATATGGTTTTACATATAGTATATAATGAAAGATTATATATACGATGGAAGCACACAAAACCGCAATGTAATACTATCGGTCAGCAATTTCTATGAATAATGTTATAGAGTTGTTTATTTTTTTACATAGCTTTTTGATTTAAGGATATCCTGATAAGATGTCCTTCAGTAAAAAGTGTTATATTTTCACGGAAAAAACGATTTTGCTGAAGTGTCTAAAACTTGGGCTAGATACACGAAAAGAATGATTTTATTAAAGTTTTTTTTTTTAAAGTTTAGATAGGTGTACAGATTTGAAAATAAATTTTATTGAACTATTAAAATATGATTGTGCAGGGCGCTTAAACTGATACCTCTTACAATTAGTTAACATCTTATCTTTTAAAAAATAACTTTTTTTTATCTGTTCTGAGTAGGTAAACTCTTAATATCTGAATTTCATTTTAATCTCGGTTCAACTAGTTGTTCATCTTTTTCTAGTTCTATAAGAATTAGAAAAAGATGAAAAGTAAATTGAATTAAAGTTAATTTAAATTGATAGAAACGGACATAAGAATTCTAGAGTTTCTTAATAAAATAAAAATAGTTCTGTTAAATAAAGCTAAAAAAAACCATCAATAAATTTTTGGATTGTCAATTCCATAAAACAAAGTACAAAAAATTGCGATATTCCTTTAAATATTAGTTTAAACGTTTACAATGTTAATAATTATCGTTAAAACTCTCACTAAAACTATCGAAAAATTCAAAAATGTTTTGGGTATTAGAAATTTTTTGATCCACGATACGAAAAGTCCAATAATTTTTCAAACGTTGATTTTACAGCTTCAAGTGCTAATAACAATTATTATAATAGAACTCTTGAGATATTATTCGGAACTACTAACGGAACTGTCGAAATTATAAAAAACTTTTTATAGGTGGTAGAAATGTTTTGATCCAACATACGAAAACTAATATTTAAAGAGATATTACAATTTTTCTTACTTTGTTTTGTAAAGTTAGCACTTCTAAAATCTATCAAGGGATTTTTAATTTATCAGAATTATTTTAATTTTATTGAAGAACTCTAGAACTTAGAGGTGCATAAAAAGTTATTTTTCCAAAACATAAGGTGTTAACTTCATAAGGCTCGAACTGGTTATTAAAATGTCATTTTTTTATAGCATTACTCATTATGCTTGTTTCCAACGTAATTTTGACTGTCCAACAAATTATTTTCAGATTTATAGTTAGATCTAAATTAGGTATTTTAGCAAAGTTCTTCTTTCCAGGTACAAATCTAAAAATAATTTTATTGGACTATTAAAATAATTATGTAATAATATCAATCATGATGTGCAATGCTGCTAAAGTTTCAACATTCTAGCAATCAGTTTAAGCGTCTTACATAATTATTTTAAAGAACATGGAAAACATTTTTAATATTAGATAAATAATAATAACAAGTAACTTGAAAAGAACATATAAAAGTCAACTAGTTGAACTTAAAAGGTTATTAAAGCTAGTACTCATAGAACGGTATTTGTAGTCCGTTCTTATTTTAGGACTGTTTTAAGTAACGTCTTAAGAATCTTAAGATGCTATTACGGTTCTCTGATTGGTTCATAACATCTTAAGACTGTACTTAAGACTAAATATAAAAACTGATTATAAATACCACTCATAATTAGTTCTTATAATTAAGACCGTCTTAAATAATGTCTTGAGATGTTAATGTGGCTCTCTGATTGCCTTATAACATCTTGAGACAGTCTTAAATATAAGAATCGACTATAAACACCGACCATAGAGCCATACTAGTTCCTTAAGACATTTTTTAAGACGATCTTGTAATATTGAATTATCTTAAAATTATTTAAATGAAATGATTTATAATTTTACCTTTATCGAAATAAATTAAAATAAAATCATCTTTATCTAATCTAAGATAATTTTACTAAATGTGATTTGTCTACATTTTGATAATTTTTAATTATTTAAGCGCCACACTTTGTACTGTTGACTAGTTTTTCGGCCCTATAACAAATGATAATTTTGTATAAGAACAGAATCGCGCACGACTAAAGATAAACGTCAGACAAGTAAAGCCTCGTCTGCGCCGTCCCCAAGAACATTTCCGAGGAGTCATAATAGCGGAAGTCTCGAATCCTGTCCCTCAGAAATCCCGAGCATAGGTATCGAGGCGTACGGGCGATGGGCTTTATTCGGGATTTCCTGAAGTCTACGTGGGGGTGGTGCTCAGCCTTGCATGTAGGAAAACGTAAACGCGAGCAGGCGTGCGTGTGTACGTGCGTGCTTGTCTGCGTGTGTATGCGCGCGTGATAGTATCGGTGCTCCAACGGCGCTTGGGAGTACCTAATCTCGCGCTTCCTAATGGTAAACCGGGGGTGCTTGCAGGGTTGCTTAGGCGCCCGGCGCGCTCTCTCGAACCGAGTATATTACACTTACTACTGCAGAAGTGATACCGAGCCAATGGGCAAACACAAGTAAATCAAGATTGCCAGTGATTTGTGGCGGCCGGAGTGCCCTGGTGAGTTCGGGCCGTGAGTTTCGTCGCTCCCTGATACCGGAAACGGCCGTTTCGACCACCAGATAAAGGTGTTTCTATGGGGAGCGACAGCCGCGATGACGCCGACGATGACGACAACGACAACGATGATGATGATGATGATGACAATGATGACAACAAAACGATGACATCCGCGCTGATAAACATGATATTTGTAGTTAGGTACATCGTGCCTTTAAATATACGCTTAATCATGCTACAGTATATACAGATAAATATAAGTGTGTATATATGTATAAAATCATCAGTTACTTTTTTACAAGATTATTTATAAATTATGTAGCAATAGCTCTTACAAATTTAGAAATTTCCGTGTTTTAATTTCTTATCAGATCTACGATATAATAATAATAAATAGTGGATAATATAATATGTTAATAATTTAGATCGAGTTATTTTTTTGTATTATTCGTATACGATTAATATTTTATAAATGCTTATCAAGAAATCAACTTCGATATAATTAGTTATACGTAGTTCAACATAATTTTCTTAATCTTAAATATTTCATGGATGATGAAAGAAAATATATTTTATAATTCTAATATAATTAGGATCTAATATTCATTAATATTCAATATTTTCGAAATTTGATTATAGATTAATTCAGACATGATTAATTTATAAGTATCGATATATCTTTTCTAAGCTTAAATGATTTCAAGATAGATGATCTAGCCAAGTTATTCCCTGATGAATAAAAAGGTTCATCTAAGAACGATTTATCCGACGGCATCCGATGCGCCCTTTCTTTCATCTAGATGCAAGTCTAAAAGTTCGACGAGGAGACGCGCGTGCGTGCAACAGGTGGCCCATAAAGCGTACACGTCCGTTTATCAAGGACGAACGAGTGCATTCGTATTGACTGATGGGTGTTAAGGTCCATTGTAACGGTGATGTGATCTGTACGTATCAGCCCTAAACTTGAGCGACAGGAATGGCGATTACTCGCTCTGTTTCTCACATGATGAAATCTCATGAAGTTGGCTGACTTGTATTGACACTCCTGTATGTTGCTTGTACTCTATAAATTGTAACCGAAACACGTAATCAACAATATTTTCATTGTAGGTAACGTATAACTTAAAAATCAATCGTCTAATATTAAATTATTTTATAATTTTTCAAGTTGCGTCTTTGTTATCAAAAATTCTAGTATGATATATAGCATTTTATTAATTACACACACATACACACATTTGCACTTTATTACTTTAATTATAAATGTAATACGATATTTATACATTATTATATGTCAAAGATTGACAAGTTCATATAATTTGCTATTATGTTATTGGCAATTATATTAATAACAATATTATTAGTATAAAATTGCTGTCGTAAATATATTAGATACGACTAGATAATAATTACATAATATTAAATTAAAAAAATAATTATATATCATTTGTGTAAGGATTTTTATCTGGCGGAATTATAGACTTTTTGATAAAATCGTAAGAATAATTTAGCGAACGAGTAGTAAAATACTATAGTATTTAAGGAAAGAAGTGTCACAAAAGAGCTATTGTCGTCGAAATATCTCATGGCAATAGAAGATCACAGATTGGACGGTCGCGCGCGGATGGCCGTTGGGAGAGAGCGGGAAACTTTTATTAGCGAAGTGTCTCATTAGGCGGATTTCATACCGTTTGGGGGGAGGGGGGGAAAGGTGGATGCGCCTTAAGAACGAAGAGGCGGAGGGGACGCGGAACACCGGAGGATACACCTCGGCGAATTCGCAGACAAGGTGGGCCCACCGAGGCTCTGCATCACGGCCCCTCGCGACTTGCCCCACGACGATAGTAAAAACTTTTACAGTCCTTATAATTATGGGTAATTCGCGGTAATTAACGAGGCTGGACGGAGTCACGCCGGCAATTTTCTGAGTAATATTTCTGCGACGATAATATCGCGCTTCCCTCTACGCCACCCTCGCGGTTGCCTTTTGCTCCTCGCGTCGCTTCCCCGTCGCGAGTATCAGGATTAAGAGTCCTGCCGCTACGTTCTTCGGGGATTTCCCGATCGAAGAGAACGTCGCTTGGAAGTTTCCCTCTGTGTGTCGATGAAAACTGCGGACGGCGGCGCGCGCTAAATTTTCCGGGCGAAAGTTACCTCTCCGATGACTTCGGCGTGAAATCGTATTTCTTATCATTGGGACTTGTAAATGTCAAAAGAGAACGAAATGATTTAACATAAATCCTTACACGTAGATTACTTAACGTATATGCATATATGTCAAATAGTAATTGTAGCGGAATTAAGTTATGTTACTCACACATATACCTATTTCTTATCTCCTTTTCATATTCGTACCTTAATTTAATTCATATCTTGTTAAAAAAAAAAAAAACCCACTCACCTAATTCTTGATTCTTGTGTGATTCGCGTAACTCTCCGATACAGGCATCGAAGAAATAGCAAATTAAAAGCAAATCACACGATTAAAAATCAGTGCGTTCAAGTCTCCCGCCTCTTCCGTTCTTCGTAATCAAATCTGACTATATACCGCCCAATAATACGGATTAATGCGAAAATCGTCCGACGGTTTCGAGACCGCTTACGCGCTTCTTAACGATCCAGGCCGATCCTTGTGCCGCGTTAGCACGACGCTCGTATAAAAGGAAGCGAAGGGAAGTCTCGTCGTGCTCTCTTTGCGCCGGGCATCGCGCGCAGTAAAAATCTCCCGAAACATAACCCCGCGTCGTATACGCTCGCTGGTAAACCGAGGCATAAGCGCACCGCGCTGAGATACACGCAGCCGCAATGAATGCAAGTACCAAGCTAATTTCTAATAAATATAAAGAGAGTCTCTCTCTCTGTGCTCTCCCCTCCCTCGTTCGCGTTCCCCACCGTACCCGCCGCATCTCCGTTGCATGAGGACTAGATATCACTCCGACGGTGCATGCTTCGTACCGAGATTACCCGAGATATTCAAATAAATTCTCTCTCCTTCCAGAGTCGTTCCCTCTCCCCGGCGCACCCCCCGTTTTCTCCTCGCGCGTCTACCCCCGTGTTTCCTCTGTTCCCTCCTCCGTGGAGCAACTCGAATGCGCGAGGTACGCTCGGTAGATTTGCGAGAGACTTCGGCGAACTCTGTGGACGCACGAGCGGCAATCTGCAAGGATCTCCTTTTCGAATTTATTTTATCGTTTCTGCTGGGAATGACGTTCCGTAACGAGACATAAATTCGCAAAGTCGGGGTAAACAGGGCCGTACGTAATGCGACCGCGCCGGTTCTTCCGCGAGCACGACATCCGCACGAGTTTACGGTCTCGGCGACAAATCGGTAAAAGGCGTACACGTGTATACGGACTTCAATTTATGCCCTTCCTTTGCACATGCAATCGTTACGACAGTGCTCCTTACAGCGCATTTAATGCCTACTTATGCCAACATCTTTTAATTAATTCTGTCGTATTTCATTTTCTTTATCTCACACTTTTTTTAGTTCCAAATTCAAGAAGGATTTAAGTCGGAAAATAATTATGATATTATTATTTTCACTAATTTTAGAAAAGTTTAGAAAATATCAAAGGAGAAAATATATTATGAAAAAATTTTATATACGAGAATTAGTTCTTATTATTAAGTTAATTGAGTCTATGTGTTATAAAAGCTTTTTCTTAGATTGTTAAAAAACGGATTGTAAATGAAATTAGTTAATGTACGTAATTAATTTGGTAGAAGAGATTCGCAGATATGTAGTAAAAGAGGTAAAATATTGAACTTTCATTTGGACGATTCCAGACAAGGCGGTGCAGAGGATTTTCTTTGCCTTTTCATGAGATGTGAGTCTCGGTCTGGTAATTCGATCATTCGTATTCCCTGGCTAACCCCGGGTCTTCTCGACATCGGGCGATTGCGATTTCGTAACAGTTGCGACAACGATTCACCACGATGTTGTACGGCCAGAAGAGATTTCAGTGAAACCTATTTTTGCAGGGAGGAGCGAGAAGAATTTGATAAGCGACTTACATTGCTGCAGATTTGCAACATTAATTCAGCGCGCGAGTCAATCACTTGATTAATTCACACATGTCATTAAATTTAAATCTTAACATATTTAATTCTTGAATATCTCAAGAAATGGAATGTCTATATGTATTTAATTTGTAGAAGTTAATTGAAACTATGCAGTTATAGATTTAACAGTATTTCGTAACAAAAGGTTAGAAAAAATATAGAAGTTTTGGACGCTGTGTGTATGAAAGAAATAGATTTTTTTAAGAATCGAAATCCTCTTTCTGAAAGGACTTGAAGGATACTCACAAATATAGCTGATAATATGGCAATTTGTATTCTTTGATCGAACTCGAGTGACAGCTCTTTGCACGCTGTGTATTACCTTCGATATATATATATATAATAATCGTAAAAAAAATCAAATCCCTTTTTCGATATACGTTCAATTTGCAAACGATGATATATTTATATCTTATTATTGAAATGTAAGATGCGGAGAAGATTCAATGATCCAATTATCACACAATTAATATAAGTATTTATCTAATTTTGAGATGGATGTTCAATGTTCACTGAAGACTTGTGTAATCAATGTCTAATAAGTTCTGTTCTGTGACGAGAATATAAGTTTATTCTCTATGATCAACCGGCAGATTATTCGTTTTGGCACGAATCGGAAAAGAAATTTTTCGGCGCGAGAAATTTTTCCGTTTTTCAAGAACGCGGGGAGATCACAATGGGCGGGCTTTTGACCTAAGATCGTAAGACGAAGACGAGGACGAAGACGGGGGACGGTAATTCGATCGTTCGTATTCCCGGAGATCGGTCGACGTGCGCCCTCGCGCAACAACAGTTTCCATCGGACAGTTGACGATGTGTCGCGGCGGTTCACCACCCACGTCCCCGTTTCCACCCTCGCCACCCACCACAAAGCGGACACATACACTGCCGCTTGGCCGCTTGCACGGTGAGCTGAACTCAGCCCCCGTGGGGGTTGGTTGGTATTCTCTCCTTCTCTCTCCCTCATTCCGCTCGTTTTCGTTCCTTCTCTCTGTCTCTCTTCCTCTCTCCTACGCGCACGGTTCGCCTAGATATGGGGTGACCAGAGGGGATTGGAGGGACGGGGGATGGTGCTGCCGCTGCTGCTCGGTATAAGCCAGTGCGCGTCAATAACCGTCCATCAGATGTAATAGCTCCCCGAGACACATCGGTTGCATTTAAATGGCTGCTTAGCCGACTCTGTCTCGACGCCGACGTGGATCTATGGAATTCCATCAAGCTCCACGGGATCCCTTATCGTCCTAACCGGGTCGTCGCGTCTCGGTCCAAGCACCCCCCAGACCCAAACCTCTCTCTCCACCTACTCTTCTATCGCCCACCCGCTTGCGCTACTGCGATTTTCTTTGCTGTTCCTAAGGAACGCGCGCGTTCGCGGTTACTTTCTTTTTCTCGAAGACGCGTGGGAACGGGGGAGGTGGGAAAAAGCGGGGAAGAGTCGTTCTGCCATTCTGCTTGCGCTCGTTTCTTCCGAACTAGAGGTTCCTTTGTCGAACTACTGGACATTCCGAAGGAAGGAAATTTGATCGACATCCTGCCTTCGATGCGGTTTCTTTCGTATTACTCGTTTCTCGAGAAAAGAACAATTCGTATGAATTGGAGAAATCCGGACTCATCGTTTCTTTTTAAATATTTTCAAATAACACACAGTTCGCGTTTTTAATAAATAAGGAATAAATAGAGTGAATATTTTTATTAAGTATATTTGAAGATTTTTATTGCCTGACTAAAATTAAATAAACGATATTTAAATATTAAATATTAAATAAAATAAAATAAATTATTGAAATTAAAAATACTCTTATTATGTAAAAATATGTAAATATATTTGACATTTTAATTGTATCTAGATGCAATTCCTTCATATCACATTAAAACACTTTGTGATATTCTTTAATTGATCATTCGATCTTATATCTGTGCCTCCCAAAGAAAGTTGCTTTTAAGAGCTTCTTCATTTTATGCTTAATGATCATTAAATTTATGAATTTTATACAGCTTTAATTTAGTTTCCGCTTATGGAATTCACCAAGGTATAATGGTATAATGCACGTCAGTCATGCAAACATTTGCGATAATTTTAATGAAATGTAATCAAATATTAATCGATCTCATATGTTCTTCACGATCGCAATTAGGGACTCGAGGAACTAACTCAGAAGTTGCACCACCATGCAGTTTACTTTTAATTCTTCGTATCCTCCTGGTGAGGCGTGACAACGAGCATCCTTGAGTTCCGGTGGTCGCTTTTTCCTCGAGATCGAAGAGTCACGAAGCAGACGGCGGAGTCAGGGTAACAACCGATGGCACGGGTTAAACTCGCTGACTGCGAGGTTCCTTGATTGGCTCTATCCGCAGACCTACGTGCTCGTCACAACAGTTCATTCTGGGGACGCGTTCCTGCACCCCAGCTTTCTACGTCACCCTCGTCCCGAAATATCGGAATTTCCAAGTGAAACGCTCTCTCCTCCCTTCGTCACTCGCACGCCCTGAGGGTTTAAACTGCTAAATGGCTTTCTAATGCAGAAATGATCGGTGTTGTTGAGTTCATTATTGTTCTTTGAGGTTAAATGTGTGACCGCACATGTAGGTTTCGCACGTTATTTATTACATTTTAGTCAAACACAGCAAATTTGAGTTTGAAATAAAAACGGAATTATAAAATTTTATAAAAAGATTTGCAATTCGAATTTGTTCATGATGTCCATTTTAAAGTTCAATTAAAAATTTTTAAACATAAATGGTTAATGCGGATTTTAATATTTCATATTATATTGCGTTTTACATGTCATTTAAAAAATGTAAAATTTATAAATGTGATATTTTTAATATCAATGGTGTTGAACATTGCTCATTTTTATTAACGAAGATATTAATCACAAATTTTATTTCCATGAAAGTATTCTACACAAAATAAAATAACTAGTAAAAATATATTTTTTTCTTTTTAATCATACTCTACGTGTATTCACCCTTTTAAGCTAATTCATAAGTTAATTCAAATTTAAATTTTTTAAAGTAATATCGTAAGGTTTGACGCAATATATATTTTTAAAATAAAGAAATAGAAGCAAAAAAGTAATTTGTAAATTATAGATTTACATATTGCTCGTATAAATGAAGAAATGTATTTATCGTGGACAGTGTTAGATATGAAAGGATTAACGATCAAAGTAATCTTTGTATGAGCGATACGAGATTATCCTGGTGAGATTCACGTGCGACAATTTACGGCGGTATCGTTACGCGCGAAGTGAGCAAGGGGACGTTACATCCAATCCTGTTCGAATTCACGAGGGAGGCTCTCGCAAGGACGAGAGCCGAGCGTTTGCAATCCACGGAACTTGGTGGCCGCACCGGGCGAGAACTCGTTCATCTGGACGACACCCGCGAAACCGGGCGACTACTTTCGCGTTATTGCTCAATGTATAATAATTTGGGGGCAGCCCAGCGACGGACACCGTTCGCCTCCCCTTGCGCCGCGGTGAACTTAATCCCTCGCGGGGGTAACGGGCGTATATAGGAATGGGAGGAGGGAGATGGTTAGCCGTGCCCGTTTTACTCGCGGCATCGCTCTCTGTGGAGGGTCGTCGAGGTGGCGGCGTTCGAGGGACAGAAGCGCGCAGGGGGGAGGGTGGCTACAGGCAAAAGGATCTGCATGGCGGCTCCACCGCGTCGCAAATCACTTAAACTGCGGCTGGAGCTACGCGAGGGCGAGCTCGACTCCGGGAAGGGGGAGGCGAAGGGGGTCGGCTGGATAGTCGAGGATGCAGGAGACGAGGGAGGAGGCGTGGGTGGAAGAGGTGTAGGAGGAGGGTGATTATAAGACCGCTCGGGGTTGCTGGCTAGCGAGGTAGTACCATCCGTTATGACTATAAATCTAAGATAACAATAACGTCCCCCGCGCCTCCACGCATCCCCTTTGCTCTTTCTCGCTCGTGCCCCAGCCCGCTGGTCTATCTTTCTCCTCTTTACGCCTCTGCCGCCCCCGCGCAACTGTACCTACCCTCGTTCGTTCGCTCTGACCCCTTTGCCTCTCCTCTCTCGTTTGTCCAGCGGGCATTAATGCCCGCCTGCGCCGAGCTGCTCGCCGGCCATTCGACGCACGTGTCCTGGCCGCTCGCTCGTACAGCACACACGCGTCATCGTATCGACATTAACGCTATGACATGTTCACCGTTATGTCCGCGAGCGCGACGACAGAGACGAGAGTTCGTATAGAGAGACGGAGTCAAGCCTGATCGCGATTAGGAGAGTTCCTTTTGCGGAGTGTCGAAACCGCCTAGATGAGAGCGAGTGTGAGGTTCCGGCATAATGTCAACTTGCTACGGACGATATATTGTGTGCGAAATGCATTACGGATTTACGATGTACATTGTAGAAATATTTATTGCTTCTTTACTTAAAAAAAAAATGACTCAAAAAGTTAAGTTTATTAGAATAGGAAAAACTATTTTTTAATTTGATAAAAAATTATTGATTAATCAAATTAATCAATGTATTAAATGTCATTTTTGTTTTACAACTTTTTAAAAAGCTACTTTTGAATTGATGAAATCGTGTGACGTTTTGACGATTTTTTGTGACGTTAGCTCATTTTTATAGTTTATAGACTAATGTGTTTACTTTTTTAATTCATTCTGATAATAACTAGAAAACCAAGATTTTTTTACTACTTTTAACATAATGAAGTATATTCACATTTGCATTCTAATTAGACAATTTTAATATATTTATAGAATGTATTCCTCGCGAATAACTAAATTTAAGTATAATTATTTTTTTGTCATTTGTCAAAAATTGCTGAACTCAAACGTTAAAGTATTGAAATCAAATATGATAAATATGTAGCATTCTGTACAGATAAATCACTATACAGAAATAAAAAGAATATAATGTGAAATATGTATACCCACAGCAGAGCTTTTAAGCTGTTTCGCTCTTCGACAAATATCGATGATACAGTATGTCACAACTTGTTTAATAAATTATGAATGTTACGAAACAGTATGACAACAGCAGTTCTCTGAGTGACGTAAATACTAATAATAATAATGATGATAATGTGGATATTGTATCAACTCAAAGGGGGTATCAATGCATTTGGATCGACATGAAAACGGGAGAAAAGTAAAATAATGCTTCAGGTGACGCGTTAATTTTATGGTTTATTATAAGGTATGTTATTATTATCGAATCTCGGTTGTAAATTTGCGACAAATCACGACCAGCCATAACTTAACTCGCGTTTTGATGATGACCGTTAGAAAGCCAATCTTTATCGCATTAGGAAGGACGATGTATCACGCATATGTTTTCGCCCGAATTAAACTCGTTTGTACTGATGCACGCACTGCGTGCCTACTCATTTGCGCAACGCACCTGCAAATTTATTGATATTAGAGGCAATGAGCGCTACAGCTGGTGCTGACCGGACCGAACGCAAGCTAAAGCATTATTTCGATAAACACCGAGAAGAAGCACAACCCATATTGTATCACTGATGCAATAAATAAAAGATAATGTAAACTTCGCGGCGCAAACTCGAATATAAGTACGAACGATAGCTGCGGCTAGTACGGTTCGTGTTTGAAGCTATTTATCGAAGTTACTTTATATCGAAGTGCAAAAACTGTTGAAGAAACAAATAAAATTCTAAATCTCTATATAGATACCTTTTTTATATCGCTATATTTTATAATATGTTATATTTCATAATATGTACGTTTCGTAATTCGGACACTATCTTTTTAAATATACGTGATTCTTTTCATCGTGTCGCAAACATCTCGATAAAAATTGTTAGATACAGCTTATAAAAGCACGAAAGGGGTTAACTCGTATTTACCGTATTGACACAAAGGTTTAAGCGATCGAATTACCTATTTACAGGTCCGTTCTCACATTTATGCGCCTTATTTGCTGAATTTCTTTTTCTTTCTCTCTCTCTCTCTCTCGCTCTCCAACGACAAAGAAGTACAGAACGATATTTCTCCGCTTGAGTTCGCACATCGCGATAACGCCGCTGATTTAACGTTTACGTCGACAACGCTTTTAATTGGGCTTATTGCCGTAAACAGCGTGCGCGTTAATGAAAAGTACCACGGCGCGGCATTACTATTCGGTACATTAAGTCGCCAAATGAAATTCACAATCGATGACCGCGCTGGACCGTCGGCGAAAGAGTAATAATGCATCGCGATAAATATGTATACGAGTTTATCGTAATAATGAGTTCACTGATTCCTGGCAGAGAGAGAGAGAGAGAGAGAGAAAGAGACACAGGTAGGCGGGATTGGCCATATAGGACGGTGCGTCGGGTGGCCCGAGGGTGGCGAGGGCGTCGGGGGTGGCGGTCGAAGTTGGGTTATTTTATTGGGAATTTTGGCGAGTCGTCGCTCGAATTTGCGAATCGCGCCTGTTCGATAGCTTTCAAAGGTAAATTAATATCGCGCCATGAACACGTGCCCATCCGATGCACTGATGAGCTTAATGAGAACGGAAGTAAAGAGCCGTGGATAAATGTTACTTTGATCAGGCACTAATTGGGCTTGCGGGCTAAACTCTAATTGTCCGTGAGCTCAAAAGGCAACGGGCGGAGGATATTTCGACGAATTGATTTTGGCAGAAATAATTTTGCGCGATTCTCGTGTACAGGCCGGCCGCCGTTTGTGCTGTTTGCGAGACACAGAGGTTAATCCGAGGGATGGGCGCGGGAGGACGGTCCGACAGAACGCAGTGGGTGCAACGTGTCCGTTCAGCAATAAGGAAAATGTAGGAATGAAGAGCCGTTTGGCTACATCTGCTGCTGCGTCGTCCATCACGTCTGCTCTACAGGGGCCAGCTAATACACGTATAATTACTCCTTTCTAAGATTTATTTTAATTAGCCCCTATATCTTCTCTAACGACCAGCGCTCTGATTTAGCACAAACTGTTTCATCCCTACCTAACGGCGTGGTGTAACGTCTCCAGCGGCCTGAAACCCTTTTACGACTCCAATCCCCGTTTAGTCTCGCTAAATCGACGGTCTTATTGTATATCGAGCGACATGTTAAAAATGGGGCCATACGTTCGATCGCAAGATCAAGATAAGTCTAAGTATTGTGTCACGATAAAACGATAAACCTGGAGATAGCTGCAAATATTATCACCTCTTCTGACTGTTCGTTAATTATCCATCATGTTAACACAATATATCATGAGGGCTAATTCGTTGCACGAGAGATCTAACATAAATATCAACTCTTCTATTTTAAAGCTGAACCAATTACAATATATTTCGCCATTTAAAATGTTCGATGTCATGAAAATTTCAGGTAAGGCAATTGGGTCAAGAGAGAATCTGTGCATATCACTCTTTCACATGTAATCGTTAACATTCAGAAAAATAAACTCCACAAAATATAATTTTAGATTTGTTAATATATTTATCTTTTTATAGTAATATAATTCAAAAAATAATTTAGTTTCTTTAAAATATGATAAAGATTTAGAAATATTTAAAATTTAAATGTGGAAAGTTTATTCTTCTCATTATTGCAAATGTAATCTTTTTAAATAAAATTTTATTAAAATGATTACGTATGTTTGTTTTACGCACTTTATTAGAAACTTTAAGTGCTATAATAAGTTCGCTTCATAAATTTATTTCTCCGAAATTAAATATACATATATATATATATAATTTATTGTGTAACTTTTAAATATATTCCTCCAAAGATAATCGTAACAGTTAACGATTTAACAGACGCTAACATCGCACTGATAAACTCGCAGTCGATTAACGGTGTCGGTTATTCGCGACGGTGTGCGACGCAGTGCGCGATCAGGGTTCCTAGGGGTAGCACTAAATCAGCCTCTGACGTCCCGACCCGGTCTTAGCTCGGTTTTCGCCGGTAATATTGTTATCATTAGTGATTAGGAGCGGCCGTCGGCGGTGAGGGTGCGAGTTAACCAAGAAGACGGAGCAGCGCGGGTCGGGCTGCGGGCGAGGAGGTTTGAGGAGAGGAGGCCCTCTTCGTTAGCCGTGCTCGTTGGGTGGCGCGGCCCGCTCGCTCCATTAACCCGTTCATAGGCGATCCAGCGTCGTGGCGTCGTCTCACACCCCCCCGTAAGCCGGCAGTAAATCACCTCCGGCTCCCACCGCCACCCTCTGCGCCCGATTCCCTTCCTCCCGCCCTCTTCCGTCTCTTCTTCCATCGTCTCGGAAACCGTGGCGGCGCGCAAACCCGAAACTCAAGCCAAACATACGAACAACCAACGTCGAGTCGTGCGCGGGGGTGTAAGATCGCTTGCGAATCCGTAATCGCCGTAAACCTGAGGACTTAGGCGGTCGGGATTCGCTATCTGCACGCGTTTACACACACACACACACACGTGCACGTGCTCACACGCCGAGAGAGACGAAAAGGCGCGTGCGCGCGTGTACGAGAGGCTTCTCACAATGTAAACGGAGAACATTCGAGCGCAGGATGAAAGAGTGAAAGAGAAAGACCGTGAGATATAACGCGGACGTAGAGGAAGGGATGAGGAGAACATCGGCGGTCGCCTCTAGCCTAAATCTATATTTCCACCGCCCATATTCCCGTATCTGTTCATCTGGTACCGGCGACCTAACCGTGGCAGAAGCGTTTCGCGCCACCTTACCCCTTTTGTCCCGTGCCGTTCCCCGTCCCTGTTCCAACTGCATCGTGAAAGTTGGAGAGAGAGAAACATAATGGGGGTGAGGGGGAGAGATCCCTTTTGCCTCTCCGTGCTCCCGAACAACCACCTACGCCTCGAACTCGCACCCTCTTCTGCCACCTCTCTCCTCCCTTCTCCGCTAAGCGACAAATCCTCGTGGTGCTCCTACGGACCGGTACAGCGCGACGGCACGAGCACATTTCCCTGAAATACGACGTCCCCGGGAGCATAAACGCCGTTACTATTCCCACAAGTTGTAACTGGTGTTAATTATTGACTTGATATATATATAATACATATATATATATATACATACCGAACTAGCGGAGAGAGCATGGACGCGCGGGGGCGAGCACTCACAGCACAGGGTGAGTTTGCACAAGCGGAGTTATTCGCGTGCGACGCTCCCTGCCGATATCTGATTATCGTCCGTCTTTGGTGCGATAGCGCAAATAATTAAACGTTCCACGGCTCTCCCTCCCCCACCCCTTTCTCGCCTTTATATTCGCGGGGGGATTGGCCGCCCTCGCTGCGAAATGAGAAGCAAGCGGATTCCAGAGCTTTACAGGGGTGTTTCTTGCTTTTGCATATCGTCATCGAAGTGGACTGTCGACAAGCTTAGATGTTTTATGCCGAGTAATCCAGATTTATTTCTTTGAAGTAATTCTTATATGCATAAAATGCTGTGTTTTTCGGTAATAATAATATTTTAATTAATACTTGCTTCAAATATTTTTAGAATAAGTAATTTTTCTAAAAATTGTTTTATAGATACTCAATTAGACTTACTGCGGTATTTGTAGAAAATATTAGAAAACATTAAATGACAAAGATATACGGTATTAAAATAATTGTGATTTAAAGGAATAAATTAATAAAAATCGAATCGAATTATGCATGTAAATACTTTAATATAAAGTAATAATGGATTAATATATATAATGGAAAAAATAATTTGCTTGCACAGATTTACGAGCAAAATACATTATCTACTTTTAACTGCTTTCTTCGCGGACGTACTCCGCCGGATCTTTTGTAACCCTCCCCTTTTTACGCACGGTAAATTTCTCGTGGGTCGCATGGGACAGATGCCTGGAGTTACCCCATGATGACGCCGCAGAAGCCGCGCATTCCGCGTGGCTGTCTCGAGTGTCGTCGTGCGCTGAAGGGAACATTAAACGAGGATTTACGAAAACAGGCAGTCGGAAAAAAGGTCCGTGCCGGCCATCGCGCGCGGCACCTGTGTTTGTACATTTGCGAATATTTCCCCGACGCGCGTGATTTTCATTTTTCATAAAAGGAGAGCGCTTGCCTCAGCGGAAAAAAGTAAGGATGCCGCGAGCAGCGTTGGGCTTTATTAAAGGATCTTTGTATCGTATACTAGAGATACACAAGTCAGAATTCAGCTATTGTGGTACATGATACGTTCTACTGCTGTGCTTTAATATTCAATAAATATAGCGGACGACAAGAATATACAATTTGCTTCGTTTATTATGCTTGTTTGTTTACTTATTATTCCATGTGTGATTTAAGAGTGTCCGATTAAAAAAAAAAAAACAATTTTATGTCACACAATTTTATTTGATTAATATTAACGAATCATTCTAATTTTCTGATTTGAGAATCTTCTTTGCGATGCATAGAGTGTTGATATTTCGTAAAATAGATTTATAGTGATACAAATTACTGAATACTAGTATCGCGGCAAAACGGAGATGAGTCAACGCAAAGAAAGGGTCGATGCGAGCTGAAAGTGTCGAGGGAAGGGGGTTGATACCGCAGCAGGCAAAACGGTGCCTGCAGACGCTCGGTTGTTAAGCAGTAAGCATGAAAGATGGTGATGCCGCCCGAGGGAACTCCTTCCGCTACTTTCATTATTAAAGGTCCCTTCATAATTGACGGACTTGCCACGCAGTTTTCAGCAGAACTCGGCACCGGTCTCTCGTGAAACCATCCCACCGACCGACAATGTCGCGAACTTTTTCGGTGTCTTTTAAAGTATAACGAGTATATCGAGTCGCGAGAATCGAATCGCATAGAATTTCGTTGTATATGCAAACATATACATCCACGAGAAGTTTGCCTGTCCTGATTTATCGCATACCTTTAACGCGTGATTTACTTTCAAACCGTCATTTCTAAAAGGGAAATCTGAAGCTGTATTCGTATATAAAAAAGTTTACGAAGCTATAACTCGCTGTTATGGGATTGTATAGATAAATTTCTTTATAATATTAGATTGATAGAGTAAGAAGAATTACACTATAATTTGCTTGTTCTGTGAATACTGCGTTAATTATAATAGATATTGAATAATAACAGAATATTAAACGATAATATTCAAAATTTTTTTAAATGTTTGGATTTTGATATGTCAATTATAAAATTATATAAATAATTAAGACAGTATTTACATAAAACGAATAATCAATCGAATATAATCAGTATTTTTGTGATAAACATGTAATTCTGAGTACGAGTAATTACTTATCACAGTTTTTTTTCTAAATATATACGTATTTCTATTCGGGGCAAGCGTATAAAGCAGTACAATGAAAATTCAAAGTACAATGTTGCGCAAAATTACTGCTTAAACCACAAATAAATCTACTCATAGCCGGAATACGTGCAATAGACGACCGATTGCAGAAAGCAGTTCGTTTGTCGTTTCGATTTGTTTCTAGAAAGAGAAAAGCTACCATCTAAGCAGACGAATCGTGTGTATGGAAGGGCCCCCGCCTACGCATTCCCTGCCATCGTAGGAAGCATCCAGCTAAATTGAAAGTTCCGTCTGAGAGGGAAATACATTTGTAAATGAAACAGGAGTCGCGAGCGTATGCCAACGGAAGCCTGCGGCTATTCAATCTAACCAGGGCACAAAGCTAATAGAAATCCTACGTCTTTCGCATAAAGGAAACCGTGAAATAAAATCGAATGTGAATCCTCTTGCGCGGATTACCAATAACTTGAGCACTCGCTCGCGAGATTAGCGGAATCAACTCAACCCGCGGCCGTACGTTTGCCCAATCGAAACACCGCTAACCGAAAAACAGATTTTGGAATGCTAGCCTTTGTTTGATAGAAGGGTACTCTTCAAAGGAAATAACCAAGAAAATTAAACTACAAAGGTCTCTGTTAAAAAAAAAGAGTTACTAATGGTAGTACAGATTGTGAAAGATTGAGAGACAAAGTTGATGTACCATATAAAACTAAAAAGTATTACGAATAAATAAGAAACGTCAAATATTATTATAATAAAATCGAGACTGGATTTTTATGCTTAATAATATTTTTATACATAAATTTTAAATATATTAAAAAAATATTAATATTTTATAAATATTAAGAGTTAATAATTATTAATATTTTTATTAAATAATTTTATTAAACTCGTGTGAATATAAAATATTTTAGTTCTCATTTGCTTGCGTGCGACGTATGCTTGTGCGGGATATTACAATATATTAATGTAATAAAATAATAAGTTGCTTTATGATTACTCCGCCATCATTCGATGTTTTCCAGGCTTTTTCCTCTTAGATTTTTTGTTGCACATACATAAAATATAATGTTTAAAGCACAGTTAATTACGATGGCACACGCACTAATCACCAAAATAAAATAATTGCACGACACTTTGCACGGCACTCTTGATATTAATTGCATGCGACGCTCACTACATTATGACGAAAGAATCACATGATAAAAATATAATTGTATGACGCTATAATCAGCTCGACACTTGTGATTTCTCGCAAATTAACGTAACTGAATGTTAAACGGCAAAAGGTTTAACAGGTTAAGTTTTCAGTTCTGCATAAAATGCTGAATTTATGCTTGTAATTAGTATATGCTAAAATGCGAGATTAATTACAATTATATCTTTTATATTAATTAAAAGATGTTGAGACGTTACTCGACTTAATCGTTTCCTAAATTTAGTATAGCGTTTTTTTTTGTATTTGCTAAAATTTGAATGCCGGATTAAGTTTTGCTGTGAGTATGATAACGATACGATTTTGTATAAATATATACACAACAAAACGCGATATGTCGTATGCACTCTTCATAAAAAACATATTGGCAAGGAAGTATCCGTCTTCGATTTCGATGAGCTTTTAATATGTTGTAATATAAACCAATCTGTTAGTTTCTTTTGTAGCGAAATGTAGCACAGCTTATCGTTGAAATTATCAGATATGGAAAAAAAATTTTAATAAGATTTAAATGATTTCGAGAATACTTTATGATAATGGTAAAAAAATTTCTCTATATTAAAGTTTTTATTTATAACAAATTAAAAATAGAAAAATTTGTTTGTTATAATTATAAAATATTTTTAAATCATTCAACTTTTATTTTTACAATTTTTTTCATTTTTTATTATACTTACGATGACTGTTTATTTAAAAAAAATCATTGATTTTTAAAAATTTGTTTTACCCCCTAAAATTATTATAGGCACGTCAAAAATAAATGTCTCTTATTTTAATTTACAACATATTATTTTTTTATAAATGTTAGTACTATTAGTCAAATTGTCATCGCTATAGGAAATACTTAAAACTAATACTGCTAAAATTAAACAAGGGTGCAAATCGCTTTCTGTGTGTCTGGTCTCCGTAAGACTATGATTACGGCAGATATTATTAAGAAAAGATGTTATCATTCTCTATGAACAATTAATAATAACTAATTGCTAAATATTCTCCATTCCTTGTACATCTAATTACTTTCAGTTAATTCACAGTTATCATAATTTAAAATTTATGTTTATGTAAACAACGAAATTTACCTTCTTCTAATTGAGAAAGTTTTTATGTATAAATTACTTATAATATTATTTTCTGCGTTAATAATTTTTATATCCCGAGATGAATAAAATTGTGAGCTTAATGAATCAAGGATATGAGATCGCTGCGAGTATGATGGTTTATTTTCTTTATTTGTTAAAATTTTATAATTTTCCAGTTTTTTGATTAACGGAACAATGCGAGTGGTGTTGTGATGCGTTTAATTGTTGAATACAATCGTAATTAATCCCATATTTTAATGTTTATCTCAACCGCGTAGCATATAGATTCGGTGTTTTATCGATAAATTATTAAAATCTATCTCTGTTCGAGATTCATTTGTTACGTTAATTTGCGAAACATTGTATGTGTCGAACGGGTCGTTAGCTTTTTTCGTATTATTCTTCTGCTGTAATATAATAACGTATGCGTTCTATGCGATTAACATTGTGAGTGTCGTGCAAAGTGTCGTGATATCACCGTATTCTGGTATTTAGTGCGCATGCGATCGTAATTAACCGTGTTTTCGTTAATGGGAGCTGTGTTAGTGGTCGTAAAGAAGCCGCAACGGAGGAACACAAGAGAGAAAGAGCAAATCTCTGAGACAGAACGAACAGAACAACCATACAATGAATAACTTATTTATTATTTTGCTTGTGATACAAAACCTTATTTATAATTATATATATTATATATTTTTTATGTAATATTAATATTATTTTATATAGGCATGTTAATGTTATATAGGTACGTTCAGTTTAATAAACATTGTTGACAAAAGAAAACCAACAATGCCGAATAAATATTTATCACAGTACTTTTAATTATTTCCATTCTTTTCATTTTTGTTCAATTACTATTTATTTAATTGAATTTAAATTGAATAAAATGTAACTAAATAAAAAATTAAACCACGGTTATTCTAACTTTAAAAATTTAGCTTTGAAACGGTAATTATTTTTATCTTTGAACACTGCTCTATAATAAATATTTTGTTTCTTACAGTTCAACGAAGTTATGACCATCCATTTCATTGCAGTGCATCGTATCGTAAGTGACTAATTATATTGTATTTTTTAATTTGAGGTAATAAATCTGTGAAAGTTGTGTTATACACTCTCTAAAAGTGAAACAGTGTATTACTACTAAAAAAACAATAAATATGTATAGTTGTTAATTGTAGCAGTTATAAGTGTAGCACGTTGTAAATAAAAAAAATATTGAAAGAATTAATATCATTTGACTACTAGAAACAGTGATTTTAGACTGCACACAAAATTAGAAATGTTTATTGTTTAAATCAGTAAATATCCCATTAAACTAGCAATAATAACTTTGATATTATAATTTTTTATTCAACAATTTAACATGCACAACATTCAACACATGTATTATAATTACAGTTATATCGTTGAGTAATACATTACAATATTGATGTTAGACTACTGCAGTTATAGTTGATGTTTACTAAATATTATATGACATGTAGACACTGAAGTAGATCGTTGCAAAAAACGAGTGCTAATTTTCACGAGAGACACTTAATTATCACAAGAGTCGTTTAATAAAAATAGTAATTGTATAGTAAATTTCAAAATTCACAACCGTATATACAATAATTGATCTTTATGTGTGTGCATGTGCTAAGGTTTGGTATAATCGTAATAGATACACAATCATTACTGATCAAATTACAGATTTTACAGTGAAATTTTATTTCCACTGACCAGAATCAGTAAGATATAAGATGGAGAAGTAAAATGTTAATGTTTATTTTGAGAATGAGTGAAATACTCCTTATTTGTCAGTAAAATCCTGTTTTAATGTTTACGTCAGTAACCTTTTTACTGGTTCGTTTTTAGAGAACATATATAAGTATCAAGTTTAATAATATAATAATAAATACAAGTATATAAAATATTTTATATAGATTTATTGCCATATATATAAAATTGATTTATTCTTTGCAAATTATTACGGAATTTATTATATGTATTCAGTGCATGTGGCGTTTGTAACACAAATACATTAAATTATAGATAGGTTACTTAAAATTCGTAGAACATTTGCAGATTTATTGCGACAATAGCACTATTACGCTCCACAATTTCCATTTCCGTATCTCGATTTTGCGAAATCCCAAAATCGCGGAATATCCGTCTAAGTTCGTGCGGAGAAATTTCGAGAGGAGAGAAACACGAACTCGTGCGCGATTCTCGTGGTTCTCGACGAGATCGATCGAGAGAGAATTCTTTTAGCGTGAGAGCTAGCCCGTTTCAGGAGGAATTAAGGTTAAGATTTAATTTCTGATTAGGCGGCATCGTGCTCTCCCGCGGGAGCAATCTCGCTCGGCCATTGTGACTGACAGAAACGCGCGATTCCACGAGATGGAAGGACCGACCGGCATACGAATCGCCTGCTTTAACCACTTCTAGCTAGCATTTCGACTAATAACGACTAACCCTCTAGCAGCATTCTACCTATAATGGTATGCGCTAGCGCGAATTTCCCATTTCCTTGTATATACATATACATATAGATACGTAACGAAGGCACGGATTTCCTATCCGTTGAAGAAGCAGCTTCTTATCGTATAGCCGTCTGCACCTTCTCGCTGGAACGATTTTGTGGCGTGAATGACGACAATACGAAGCTTATCGCATTTTCAGTAGACAGATTTTTGTATTACTGCGAAAATGAATAAAGCATATGTCACGTAATTAAAACAGTAAATTCGAAATCTGATTTTGAATTTTAAAATGAAGTACATATATATATATATATATGTCAGAAGAGAAAAGGTTAACACATTTTGGAAGATGATTTTGATCATTTTAAGTAAAAATGTTGATACACCGAAAAAAATTTCTGGTTAAATGAACGATTTTTTGGTTATAAATGAACCAAAAGATTCTGATTTCTTATCAAGCAAAATTTGGATATTTCAATTAGAATTATAATAGATTAAAGCAGAAAATTCTGATTTGTCTAATTTTTAATAAGAATTCCAATTAATGCAACCAGCACATTTTCCAGTGTACGGACGTATGTTGTATTCTGAAAAGTTTTTAAGGTTGAATGTACAGTTACAAAATTACTGTTAAGAAAGGGATGTGAAATTTTTCTAATAGTTTATTATTCAAGTGACGCGATTTTTAAATTGTAAAATTTTCAAAATGCACCGTTAACATCAATTCATTTTTTGTTTGGAATAGGACGTTCATGTGAATATTTTTATTTTTATATAATAACTAATATCATATCATTTTCCAGAATATAAATTTTTCCTCTTGGAATGTCCCGTATATACATAAACTAGATAACGCAACGATGATCTGTTATTAATTATATTTAAAAATACATATTGATTAAAAGTCGAATTAAGCTTATTTATAATATAAATATTCTGTATTAATGTTCACACGAACAAAATACTTGCAGATCGTTATGCGAGACGATTGGTATTTATATAGGTATCGTCTGTGCGAAAAATATCAAAAAATTAAATCCTTAAAGTTACACATGTAACAATCTCTGCTGAAAAATTATTTTTTATCTTTTTTGTTTGTTTAATCTCGTTGTAAGATTTACAGTCAACGTCGATAGAGAACGTTATGGAACTTTTGGCAACAGATGCACAAATGCATGCTCGACGGAAACAGACCGAAAGTCCAGCAGGGCGCGGATAATATCGCGATGTGCGGTCGAGAAAGCGCGGTGTGGAATTAAGATTCCAAGGAGTCTCTGGGATCTCGGTATTAGACTAACGCGGGCTTAAGTCCTCAAGATAATTTACCGTTCAAACGTTAACCGGGCACGGGTCGGCTCCTCCGGTCGGATGCGCGGGCGGATGAGAGAGGATAGGAGAAGGAAGACGGTAGGAGGAGAGAGAGGGAGAGGTTGAGCGAGAAAATGGGAGGGAAGAAAGGAGAGTAACGTTCTCCTGGGCCTGACAACGCCACGACGACTCTCGGCTCCCGAGCTTTTTACCCTCGCTGCCGGTGACACATTTCTTGATTTTCAGAACAATGGCGCCATGCGGCAAGGAGGGTGTGTAAGACCGCGTGGTAAACAAGGTAGTACACGTACCTGGCAAGTAAGTACATGAAGCCGACCGGCGCGGCACGACGGCGCGGCGCGACGGCGGCGTGGCGATTCGAAATGCGCATCGCGTACCGTAACGTCGTTCCCCCGGCGCTCGTAGAATCGAACACGGTGGCCTCGCGAAAATTCGCGGAGAAAAGCACGGCGAAGGAATGCCTCGTGCAGGGACCACTACTAACAGGACGACCTTTTTAAGAACTGCACGGGCGAAAGGATCTCCAGGGCGACTCCGGTATTCTCTTTACGTTTCCCGTATCAAGATCGGGACCCTTCTCTTTGAATGCGAATCGGGAAAATGACGTCCGGGAGTATCGAAATCATCGAGGGGCGGGGGAATATTTATCGACGTTATTTGGATTCGGACGATGTGGCAGCATGTAACGGTAACGCTGAACCTGTGTGGAGAACGTGCGTTTGCCATTACCGGCGTTCCCTTTGACTCCCTTTGGGAGTCGGTATGTCTTTCTCATTGGCAATTGTCGGCGTCAGTGAGGCGGAATTCTAATGGTGTGGATTTTAATTAGATTAGAGTTAATTAGATTGTTGCGTTATACATTCAGCGTTCATGTAAGCGCAATTAAATTTCGCACAATTAATTGTTTAGGTATGAATCAGGTAGAAATGTCTTTTTGGGGAGCCAGTGGATTCGCATCGTTAATAACCGACCAATTACATTTGCTTCGAATTTTCCAAATATACTATTAACAACCGATTACACTCGCGGTAAAATCAGAAATCGAACAATACTACTTAAGATATCGAACACGCGATATCAAGAATGAGGAGTGCCATGTCCTTCGCGCAAGATTCAGACGAAGCCGACAATGCGATCCGTGCGCTCAATATCGTCGTTTTATCTCAGAATTGACGAGTTCTACGCGGATAATAAGAGAAAGATGAACAAATAAGAGTACGAGAAAGAGAGAGAGAGAGAGAGAGAGACAGAATAGCTGAAGGACATGGTATTAGTGAGGAAGAAAGGGAAGAAAGAGCGACAGACGTCTCCTTCTGGCCAGACGGTGGACGGAACCATTCGCAAGAGACTCCTGCAAGCGAAGGGATGAACTAACGCCGGATGATTATTTCGTGGATCTCCGGGATTGAATCCGCGTTGGAGAGTGCTTGAGGGTGCGTCCAGGCCTTCGAGAATGAGAGTCCGTCGGCTCGGCTTTTCATCCGGTGCGACCTTCCAGCACCGACTGCGACCGCCACCCCCGGCACACGGTGGTGGTGTCACGAGCCAGCCCGACGCCGCCGACGTTCCCTCGTCCCTCCGTCTCCTCCTTCTCTTCCTCCTCGTCGCAAACTCGCCGCCGCACCCCCGAAGAAGCTCTTTATCTAACCGCGAATAATCGGACAATTTTCCACGTCACCGCGCTCGCTCGTCTTGCGACGAGCACTCGCCGTGTCTGTCCCCCTCCCCCTCTCTAGCTTTTGCGAGGAGGCAAAAGGGAATCGAGGATGGCGAGAGGTTATCGTGGCACTCATCGAGAATCACGGATGCCGTGAGCTCACAGCGGTTCGAAAAGCCATCAGTCTTGTGGCTCGTGAGTGAAAAGAAGCATATGACAAGTGTCTCAGTATTGTCGGATGATATCCATATATCAGATCGTAGATGTAAAAGAAAGATATTAAAAAAGCCGATTATAGATATATATTAAATTCACATTTGTTTTAACTTATTTATTATTCAGGACATTTCTTTTTATTTTAAATTGTATTTTATAAATAAAAATTTTGCTTACAAAACTTTTTCTTTTAAATAATGTTTACTAAATTTTTTACTTTATTTGACAAATATCTATTTCAGAATTTAATTCTTTTCTGTCAATGTTTCTTTTATTTATTTTATTAACACATGAAATATATATTTCAATCCTCTCTCTTTATAATTTAATTTTGTTTTATTTAAACTCTATTGTTTTCTTTTATCCAATTATAATGTGTTATAATACAAATAAGAGAAAAACTGTCTTTATATAAAAAGAGTTGCATGGAATTATAGACATTTTTCAAATAATACTATAAATAAATATTATTTATAAATACTGTAAATGCTGATAAATGCTATGAAAATTAAATTTCGATCAGGTAGTACAGATGTAAATGAGGGAAATGAAATTTATTCGTATATGAATATTTTTAAACTGAGAGATTTTATTCCTACATTCTTTCAATGAAACGGATTAAAAGAAGCGTAAGATAGATCCAAATAGGCGTCCAAGAAACTTTTCCGCATCCTCAATGTGCGGATCCGGTCACGGGAAGGATGCGATCCAAATTTTAATCAGCCCGCGAGAGTATCTTCTGCCCCAGTTTCGAAGTGCAGATTCGCGTTCCGGAATGTCAGGGTGAATCAGTCAGGGGGTCGAAAGACGCGGCGCGATTCTATTTAGCGGCACGTCGTTTGACGGGGTTTATTGGGGGTGCAACAGGTCGGGTTAGACTGGAGTGTGTTCTCTCACCACCATCATTAGTCAACGTCACCACCCGGCTCTCTCACTGTGTACCTACCTCCACGCTCAGCTCCGTTCTCTCTGTCCTACCCTCCCCATCCTCTCCTACTCTCTCTCACTCTCTGTCTCCCTCTGTATCTATTACCGGTATAACGTCGACTACTAAATCGCCCGGCGCCTCCACCAGCCGCTCGGTCATGCGTGCGGCTTCACCTCGAAATCGCGGAAACGTTTCGTAACGGTTCGTTCAACTAACTGTTTCACTGACGCGATTTCAAATGTAAAACGGAACCGTGTTCACGTATATAACTTGAAACTTGCGTTTTTTTTTATTTTTAATTAAACGTTATAATAATCAAGGAAACAATCGGTTGAGTAGAAACAAATTTATTACGTTGTACCTACATATTGAAAAATTTGAGGAGTACCTTTTCACTTCACGGAAAGATCGATTTTGCTAGAGTATCTAAAAATTTTAGCTAGATACAGATCTGCAAATAATTTTATTAGGTCATTAAAATAATTACGTAGGAATTTCAAGCATGACACGCAGTGTTGCAAACAATTTTACTGCTCTAGCAACCAGTTTGAACATTCTATATAATTATTTTGATAATCCAACTAATCTTACAGTTTTTTCTTGAGAAAGAATAGTCATAATGTTCTTTACTTTAAAATATATATGATATTGTGTCATATATATATATAGTAGCTTTTCCATCTTATAAAAATTAATTAATGTTACATCTAATTCTAAATATTTCTAACTAATCTTATCTTTATTTTTACAATATAAAGACAATGCTCTTTACATTTCAAACTTGGACTGAGGTTTAAATGTCGTGCAATGCTGAATATGCACACTATGCGTATACTAAATCGATGAACCTTTTACAAATGATTCTTTATGTTATCGGTTATCACACAAATATCACGTATTAACGCTATTCGCATTCTATTGCTATCAGGATTGTCCTCGGACAATTCAAATTTTGGTAGGCAGATCCTCTAATGCCCGAAACAGCGCCCGCAGCTTCCCAACGCGATCGCCACCGAAACGTCTCGCCAGACGCGCGATTGTTAAACCATGCGCCGAATATCATAACACCGGAAAAGCAGTAACAACGATATCACGGGCCTCTGTCTCGTCGGATCGCGTAATCCCGGCAGGATCATCCCATTGTTGTTTAGCCCACGTGTGGATACGAGCTTTGGAGTTTCACGAGCAGAAGCCACACCGCCGCGCTCTCCCTTCCTCTCTCTCTCTCTCTCTCTCTCTCTCTCTCT